>NW_026280722.1:85000-277500 GCF_023373465.1 Oncorhynchus keta | reverse complement strand
CAGGTTTAGGACTAGAGGAGACACTGTACAGCCTGGTGGAGGTCAGCTTTAGGACTAGAGGAGACACTGTACAGCCTGGTGGAGGTCAGGTTTAGGACTAGAGGAGACACTGTACAGCCTGGTGGAGGTCAGGTTTAGGACTAGAGGAGACACTGTACAGCCTGGTGGAGGTCTGGTTTAGGACTAGCGGAGACACTGTACAGCCTGGTGGAGGTCAGGTTTAGGACTAGAGGAGACACTGTACAGCCTGGTGGAGGTCTGGTTTAGGACTAGAGGAGACACTGTACAGCCTGGTGGAGGTCAGGTTTAGGACTGGAGGAGACACTATACAGCCTGGTGGAGGTCAGGTTTAGGAATAGAGGAGACACTGTATAGCCTGGTGGAGGTCAGGATTAGGACTAGAGGAGGAGACACTGTACAGCTTGGTGGAGGTCAGGTTTGGGACTAGAGGAGACACTGTACAGCCTTGTGGAGGTCTGGTTTAGGACTCGAGGAGACAATGTACAGCCTGGTGGAGGTCAGGTTTAGGACTAGACGAGGAGACACTGTATAGCCTGGTGGAGGTCAGGTTTAGGACTAGAGGAGACAATGTACAGCCTGGTGGAGGTCAGGTTTAGGACTAGAGGAGGAGACACTGTACAGCCTGGTGAAGGTCAGGTTTAGGACTAGAGGAGACACTGTACAGCCTGGTGGAGGTCAGGTTTAGGACTCGAGGAGACAATGTACAGCCTGGTGGAGGTCAGGTTTAGGACTAGAGGAGGAGACACTGTACAGCCTGGTGAAGGTCAGGTTTAGGACTAGAGGAGACACTGTACAGCCTGGTGGAGGTCAGGTTTAGGACTAGAGGAGACACTGTACAGCCTGGTGGAGGTCAGGTTTAGGACTAGAGGAGACACTGTACAGCCTGGTGGAGGTCAGGTTTAGGACTAGAGGAGACACTGTACAGCCTGGTGGAGGTCAGGTTTAGGACTAGAGGAGACACTGTACAGCCTGGTGGAGGTCAGGTTTAGGACTAGAGGAGACACTGTACAGCCTGGTGGAGGTCAGCTTTGGGACTAGAGGAGACACTGTACAGCCTGGTGAAGGTCAGGTTTAGGACGAGAGGAGATACTGTACAGCCTGGTGAAGGTCAGGATTAGGACTAGAGGAGACACTGTATAGCCTGGTGGAGGTCAGGATTAGGACTAGAGGAGACACTGTATAGCCTGGTGGAGGTCTGGTCTAGGACTAGAGGAGACACTGTATAGCCTGGTGGAGGTCAGGTTTAGGACTAGAGGAGAGACTGTACAGCCTGGTGGAGGTCAGGTTTAGGACTAGAGGAGATACTGTACAACCTGGTGAAGGTCAGGATTAGGACTAGAGGAGACACTGTATAGCCTGGTGCAGGTCAGGTTTTGGACTAGAGATGGAGACACTCTACAGCCTGGTGGAGGTCTGGTTTAGGACTAGAGGAGACACTGTACAGCCTGGTGGAGGTCTGGTTTAGGACTAGAGGAGACACTGTACAGCCTGGTGGAGGTCAGGTTTAGGACTGGAGGAGACACTATACAGCCTGGTGGAGGTCAGGTTTAGGACTAGAGGAGACACTGTATAGCCTGGTGGAGGTCAGGATTAGGACTAGAGGAGCAGACACTGTACAGACTGGTGGAGGTCAGGTTTGGGACTAGAGGAGACACTGTACAGCCTGGTGGAGGTCGGGTTTAGGACTAGAGGAGACACTGTACAGCCTGGTGGAGGTCTGGTTTAGGACTCGAGGAGACACTGTACAGCCTGGTGGAGGTCAGGTTTAGGACTAAAGGAGGAGACACTGTATAGCCTGGTGGAGGTCAGGTTTAGGACTAGAGGAGGAGACACTGTACAGCCTGGTGAAGGTCAGGTTTAGGACTAGAGGAGACACTGTACAGCCTGGTGGAGGTCAGGTTTAGGACTAGAGGAGACACTGTACAGCCTGGTGGAGGTCAGGTTTAGGACTAGAGGAGACACTGTACAGCCTGGTGGAGGTCAGCTTTGGGACTAGAGGAGACACTGTACAGCCTGGTGAAGGTCTGGTTTAGGACTAGAGGAGACACTGTATAGCCTGTTGGAGGTCAGGTTTAGGACGAGAGGAGATACTGTACAGCCTGGTGGAGGTCAGGATTTAGACTAGAGGAGACACTGTATAGCCTGGTGGAGGTCAGGATTAGGACTAGAGGAGACACTGTATAACCTGGTGGAGGTCTGGTCTAGGACTAGAGGAGACACTTTATAGCCTGGTGGAGGTCAGGTTTAGGACTAGAGGAGAGACTGTACAGCCTGGTGGAGGTCAGGTTTAGGACTAGAGGAGATACTGTACAACCTGGTGAAGGTCAGGATTAGGACTAGAGGAGACACTGTATAGCCTGGTGGAGGTCAGGTTTTGGACTAGAGATGGAGACACTCTACAGCCTGGTGGAGGTCTGGTTTAGGACTAGAGGAGACACTGTACAGCCTGGTGGAGGTCTGGTTTAGGACTAGAGGAGACACTGTACAGCCTGGTGGAGGTCAGGTTTAGGACTGGAGGAGACACTATACAGCCTGGTGGAGGTCAGGTTTAGGACTAGAGGAGACACTGTATAGCCTGGTGGAGGTCAGGATTAGGACTAGAGGAGGAGACACTGTACAGACTGGTGGAGGTCAGGTTTGGGACTAGAGGAGACACTGTACAGCCTGGTGGAGGTCGGGTTTAGGACTAGAGGAGACACTGTACAGCCTGGTGGAGGTCTGGTTTAGGCCTCGAGGAGACACTGTACAGCCTGGTGGAGGTCAGGTTTAGAACTAGAGGAGGAGACACTGTATAGCCTGGTGGAGGTCAGGTTTAGGACTAGAGGAGGAGACACTGTACAGCCTGGTGAAGGTCAGGTTTAGGACTAGAGGAGACACTCTACAGCCTGGTGGAGGTCTGGTTTAGGACTAGAGGAGACACTGTACAGCCTGGTGGAGGTCTGGTTTAGGACTAGAGGAGACACTGTACAGCCTGGTGGAGGTCAGGTTTAGGACTGGAGGAGACACTATACAGCCTGGTGGAGGTCAGGTTTAGGACTAGAGGAGACACTGTATAGCCTGGTGGAGGTCAGGATTAGGACTAGAGGAGGAGACACTGTACAGACTGGTGGAGGTCAGGTTTGGGACTAGAGGAGACACTGTACAGCCTGGTGGATGTTGGGTTTAGGACTAGAGGAGACACTGTACAGCCTGGTGGAGGTCTGGTTTAGGACTCGAGGAGACACTGTACAGCCTGGTGGAGGTCAGGTTTAGGACTAGAGGAGGAGACACTGTATAGCCTGGTGGAGGTCAGGTTTAGGACTAGAGGAGGAGACACTGTACAGCCTGGTGAAGGTCAGGTTTAGGACTAGAGGAGACACTGTACAGCCTGGTGGAGGTCAGGTTTAGGACTAGAGGAGACACTGTACAGCCTGGTGGAGGTCAGGTTTAGGACTAGAGGAGACACTGTACAGCCTGGTGGAGGTCAGCTTTGGGACTAGAGGAGACACTGTACAGCCTGGTGAAGGTCTGGTTTAGGACTAGAGGAGACACTGTATAGCCTGTTGGAGGTCAGGTTTAGGACGAGAGGAGATACTGTACAGCCTGGTGAAGGTCAGGATTTAGACTAGAGGAGACACTGTATAGCCTGGTGGAGGTCAGGATTAGGACTAGAGGAGACACTGTATAACCTGGTGGAGGTCTGGTCTAGGACTAGAGGAGACACTTTATAGCCTGGTGGAGGTCAGGTTTAGGACTAGAGGAGACACTGTACAGCCTGGTGGAGGTCAGGTTTAGGACTAGAGGAGATACTGTACAACCTGGTGAAGGTCAGGATTAGGACTAGAGGAGACACTGTATAGCCTGGTGGAGGTCAGGTTTTGGACTAGAGGAGACACTGTACAGCCTGGTGGAGGTCTGGTTTAGGACTAGAGGAGACACTGTACAGCCTGGTGGAGGTCAGGTTTAGGACTAGAGGAGACACTGTACAGCCTGGTGGAGGTCTGGTTTAGGACTAGAGGAGACACTGTACAGCCTGGTGGAGGTCAGGATTAGGACTAGAGGAGGAGACACTGTACAGACTGGTGGAGGTCAGGTTTGGGACTAGAGGAGACACTGTACAGCCTGGTGGAGGTCGGGTTTAGGACTAGAGGAGACACTGTACAGCCTGGTGGAGGTCTGGTTTAGGCCTCGAGGAGACACTGTACAGCCTGGTGGAGGTCAGGTTTAGAACTAGAGGAGGAGACACTGTATAGCCTGGTGGAGGTCAGGTTTAGGACTAGAGGAGGAGACACTGTACAGCCTGGTGAAGGTCAGGTTTAGGACTAGAGGAGACACTCTACAGCCTGGTGGAGGTCTGGTTTAGGACTAGAGGAGACACTGTACAGCCTGGTGGAGGTCTGGTTTAGGACTAGAGGAGACACTGTACAGCCTGGTGGAGGTCAGGTTTAGGACTGGAGGAGACACTATACAGCCTGGTGGAGGTCAGGTTTAGGACTAGAGGAGACACTGTATAGCCTGGTGGAGGTCAGGATTAGGACTAGAGGAGGAGACACTGTACAGACTGGTGGAGGTCAGGTTTGGGACTAGAGGAGACACTGTACAGCCTGGTGGAGGTTGGGTTTAGGACTAGAGGAGACACTGTACAGCCTGGTGGAGGTCTGGTTTAGGACTCGAGGAGACACTGTACAGCCTGGTGGAGGTCAGGTTTAGGACTAGAGGAGGAGACACTGTATAGCCTGGTGGAGGTCAGGTTTAGGACTAGAGGAGGAGACACTGTACAGCCTGGTGAAGGTCAGGTTTAGGACTAGAGGAGACACTGTACAGCCTGGTGGAGGTCAGGTTTAGGACTAGAGGAGACACTGTACAGCCTGGTGGAGGTCAGGTTTAGGACTAGAGGAGACACTGTACAGCCTGGTGGAGGTCAGCTTTGGGACTAGAGGAGACACTGTACAGCCTGGTGAAGGTCTGGTTTAGGACTAGAGGAGACACTGTATAGCCTGTTGGAGGTCAGGTTTAGGACGAGAGGAGATACTGTACAGCCTGGTGAAGGTCAGAATTTAGACTAGAGGAGACACTGTATAGCCTGGTGGAGGTCAGGATTAGGACTAGAGGAGACACTGTATAACCTGGTGGAGGTCTGGTCTAGGACTAGAGGAGACACTTTATAGCCTGGTGGAGGTCAGGTTTAGGACTAGAGGAGAGACTGTACAGCCTGGTGGAGGTCAGGTTTAGGACTAGAGGAGATACTGTACAACCTGGTGAAGGTCAGGATTAGGACTAGAGGAGACACTGTATAGCCTGGTGGAGGTCAGGTTTTGGACTAGAGGAGACACTGTACAGCCTGGTGGAGGTCTGGTTTAGGACTAGAGGAGACACTGTACAGCCTGGTGGAGGTCAGGTTTAGGACTAGAGGAGACACTGTACAGCCTGGTGGAGGTCTGGTTTAGGACTAGAGGAGACACTGTACAGCCTGGTGGAGGTCAGGTTTAGGACTGGAGGAGACACTATACAGCCTGGTGGAGGTCAGGTTTAGGACTAGAGGAGACACTGTATAACCTGGTGGAGGTCAGGATTAGGACTAGAGGAGGAGACACTGTACAGACTGGTGGAGGTCAGGTTTGGGACTAGAGGAGACACTGTACAGCCTGGTGGAGGTCGGGTTTAGGACTAGAGGAGACACTGTACAGCCTGGTGGAGGTCTGGTTTAGGACTCGAGGAGACACTGTACAGCCTGGTGGAGGTCAGGTTTAGGACTAGAGGAGGAGACACTGTATAGCCTGGTGGAGGTCAGGTATAGGACTAGAGGAGGAGACACTGTACAGCCTGGTGAAGGTCAGGTTTAGGACTAGAGGAGACACTGTACAGCCTGGTGGAGGTCAGGTTTAGGACTAGAGGAGACACTGTACAGCCTGGTGGAGGTCAGGTTTAGGCCTAGAGGAGACACTGTACAGCCTGGTGGAGGTCAGCTTTGGGACTAGAGGAGACACTGTACAGCCTGGTGGAGGTCAGGTTTAGGACTAGAGGAGACACTGTACAGCCTGGTGGAGGTCAGGTTTAGGACTAGAGGAGACACTGTACAGCCTGGTGGAGGTCTGGTTTAGGACTAGCGGAGACACTGTACAGCCTGGTGGAGGTCAGGTTTAGGACTAGAGGAGACACTGTACAGCCTGGTGGAGGTCTGGTTTAGGACTAGAGGAGACACTGTACAGCCTGGTGGAGGTCAGGTTTAGGACTGGAGGAGACACTATACAGCCTGGTGGAGGTCAGGTTTAGGACTAGAGGAGACACTGTATAGCCTGGTGGAGGTCAGGATTAGGACTAGAGGAGGAGACACTGTACAGCCTGGTGGAGGTCAGGTTTGGGACTAGAGGAGACACTGTACAGCCTTGTGGAGGTCTGGTTTAGGACTCGAGGAGACAATGTACAGCCTGGTGGAGGTCAGGTTTAGGACTAGACTAGGAGACACTGTATAGCCTGGTGGAGGTCAGGTTTAGGACTAGAGGAGGAGACACTGGACAGCCTGGTGAAGGTCAGGTTTAGGACTAGAGGAGACACTGTACAGCCTGGTGGAGGTCAGGTTTAGGACTAGAGGAGACACTGTACAGCCTGGTGGAGGTCAGGTTTAGGACTAGAGGAGACACTGTACAGCCTGGTGGAGGTCAGCTTTGGGACTAGAGGAGACACTGTACAGCCTGGTGAAGGTCTGGTTTAGGACTAGAGGAGATACTGTACAACCTGGTGAAGGTCAGGATTAGGACTAGAGGAGACACTGTATAGCCTGGTGCAGGTCAGGTTTTGGACTAGAGATGGAGACACTCTACAGCCTGGTGGAGGTCTGGTTTAGGACTAGAGGAGACACTGTATAGCCTGGTGGAGGTCAGGTTTAGGACTAGAGGAGAGACTGTACAGCCTGGTGGAGGTCAGGTTTAGGACTAGAGGAGATACTGTACAACCTGGTGAAGGTCAGGATTAGGACTAGAGGAGACACTGTATAGCCTGGTGCAGGTCAGGTTTTGGACTAGAGATGGAGACACTCTACAGCCTGGTGGAGGTCTGGTTTAGGACTAGAGGAGACACTGTACAGCCTGGTGAAGGTCAGGATTAGGACTAGAGGAGACACTGTATAGCCTGGTGCAGGTCAGGTTTTGGACTAGAGATGGAGACACTCTACAGCCTGGTGGAGGTCTGGTTTAGGACTAGAGGAGACACTGTATAGCCTGGTGGAGGTCAGGTTTAGGACTAGAGGAGAGACTGTACAGCCTGGTGGAGGTCAGGTTTAGGACTAGAGGAGATACTGTACAACCTGGTGAAGGTCAGGATTAGGACTAGAGGAGACACTGTATAGCCTGGTGCAGGTCAGGTTTTGGACTAGAGATGGAGACACTCTACAGCCTGGTGGAGGTCTGGTTTAGGACTAGAGGAGACACTGTACAGCCTGGTGGAGGTCTGGTTTAGGACTAGAGGAGACACTGTACAGCCTGGTGGAGGTCAGGTTTAGGACTGGAGGAGACACTATACAGCCTGGTGGAGGTCAGGTTTAGGACTAGAGGAGACACTGTATAGCCTGGTGGAGGTCAGGATTAGGACTAGAGGAGGAGACACTGTACAGACTGGTGGAGGTCAGGTTTGGGACTAGAGGAGACACTGTACAGCCTGGTGGAGGTCGGGTTTAGGACTAGAGGAGACACTGTACAGCCTGGTGGAGGTCTGGTTTAGGACTCGAGGAGACACTGTACAGCCTGGTGGAGGTCAGGTTTAGGACTAGAGGAGGAGACACTGTATAGCCTGGTGGAGGTCAGGTTTAGGACTAGAGGAGGAGACACTGTACAGCCTGGTGAAGGTCAGGTTTAGGACTAGAGGAGACACTGTACAGCCTGGTGGAGGTCAGGTTTAGGACTAGAGGAGACACTGTACAGCCTGGTGGAGGTCAGGTTTAGGACTAGAGGAGACACTGTACAGCCTGGTGGAGGTCAGCTTTGGGACTAGAGGAGACACTGTACAGCCTGGTGAAGGTCTGGTTTAGGACTAGAGGAGACACTGTATAGCCTGGTGGAGGTCAGGATTAGGACTAGAGGAGGAGACACTGTACAGACTGGTGGAGGTCAGGTTTAGGACTAGAGGAGACACTGTACAGCCTGGTGGAGGTCAGGTTTAGGACTAGAGGAGACACTGTACAGCCTGGTGGAGGTCAGCTTTGGGACTAGAGGAGACACTGTACAGCCTGGTGAAGGTCTGGTTTAGGACTAGAGGAGACACTGTACAGCCTGGTGAAGGTCAGGTTTAGGACGAGAGGAGATACTGTACAGCCTGGTGAAGGTCAGGATTTAGACTAGAGGAGACACTGTATAGCCTGGTGGAGGTCAGGATTAGGACTAGAGGAGACACTGTATAACCTGGTGGAGGTCTGGTCTAGGACTAGAGGAGACACTTTATAGCCTGGTGGAGGTCAGGTTTAGGACTAGAGGAGAGACTGTACAGCCTGGTGGAGGTCAGGTTTAGGACTAGAGGAGATACTGTACAACCTGGTGAAGGTCAGGATTAGGACTAGAGGAGACACTGTATAGCCTGGTGGAGGTCAGGTTTAGGACTAGAGGAGACATTGTACTGCCTGGTGGAGGTCAGGTTTAGGACTAGAGGAGACACTGTACAGCCTGGTGGAGGTCAGGTTTAGGACTAGAGGAGACACTGTACAGCCTGGTGGAGGTCAGCTTTAGGACTAGAGGAGACACTGTACAGCCTGGTGGAGGTCAGGTTTAGGACTAGAGGAGACACTGTACAGCCTGGTGGAGGTCAGGTTTAGGACTAGAGGAGACACTGTACAGCCTGGTGGAGGTCTGGTTTAGGACTAGCGGAGACACTGTACAGCCTGGTGGAGGTCAGGTTTAGGACTAGAGGAGACACTGTACAGCCTGGTGGAGGTCTGGTTTAGGACTAGAGGAGACACTGTACAGCCTGGTGGAGGTCTGGTTTAGGACTAGAGGAGACACTGTATAGCCTGGTGCAGGTCAGGTTTTGGACTAGAGATGGAGACACTCTACAGCCTGGTGGAGGTCTGGTTTAGGACTAGAGGAGACACTGTACAGCCTGGTGGAGGTCTGGTTTAGGACTAGAGGAGACACTGTACAGCCTGGTGGAGGTCAGGTTTAGGACTGGAGGAGACACTATACAGCCTGGTGGAGGTCAGGTTTAGAACTAGAGGAGACACTGTATAGCCTGGTGGAGGTCAGGATTAGGACTAGAGGAGGAGACACTGTACAGCCTGGTGGAGGTCAGGTTTGGGACTAGAGGAGACACTGTACAGCCTGGTGGAGGTCGGGTTTAGGACTAGAGGAGACACTGTACAGCCTGGTGGAGGTCTGGTTTAGGACTCGAGGAGACACTGTACAGCCTGGTGGAGGTCAGCTTTGGGACTAGAGGAGACACTGTACAGCCTGGTGAAGGTCTGGTTTAGGACTAGAGGAGACACTGTATAGCCTGTTGGAGGTCAGGTTTAGGACGAGAGGAGATACTGTACAGCCTGGTGAAGGTCAGGATTAGGACTAGAGGAGACACTGTATAGCCTGGTGGAGGTCAGGATTAGGACTAGAGGAGACACTGTATAACCTGGTGGAGGTCTGGTCTAGGACTAGAGGAGACACTGTATAGCCTGGTGGAGGTCAGGTTTAGGACTAGAGGAGAGACTGTACAGCCTGGTGGAGGTCAGGTTTAGGACTAGAGGAGATACTGTACAACCTGGTGAAGGTCAGGATTAGGACTAGAGGAGACACTGTATAGCCTGGTGGAGGTCAGGTTTAGGACTAGAGGAGGAGACACTGTATAGCCTGGTGGAGGTCAGGTTTAGGACTAGAGGAGACACTGTACAGCCTGGTGAAGGTCAGGTTTAGGACTAGAGGAGGAGACACTGTATAGCCTGGTGGAGGTCAGGTTTAGGACTAGAGGAGGAGACACTGTATAGCCTGGTGGAGGTCAGGATTAGGACTAGAGGAGACACTGTATAACCTGGTGGAGGTCTGGTCTAGGACTAGAGGAGGAGACACTGTATAGCCTGGTGGAGGTCAGGTTTAGGACTAGAGGAGACACTGTATAGCCTGGTGGAGGTCAGGTTTAGGACTAGAGGAGAGACTGTACAGCCTGGTGGAGGTCAGGTTTAGGACTAGAGGAGATACTGTACAACCTGGTGAAGGTCAGGATTAGGACTAGAGGAGACACTGTATAGCCTGGTGGAGGTCAGGTTTAGGACTAGAGGAGGAGACACTGTATAGCCTGGTGGAGGTCAGGTTTAGGACTAGAGGAGACACTGTACAGCCTGGTGAAGGTCAGGTTTAGGACTAGAGGAGGAGACACTGTATAGCCTGGTGGAGGTCAGGTTTAGGACTAGAGGAGGAGACACTGTATAGCCTGGTGGAGGTCAGGTTTAGGACTAGAGGAGACACTGTACAGCCTGGTGAAGGTCAGGTTTAGGACTAGAGGAGACACTGTACAGCCTGGTGGAGGTCAGGTTTAGGACTAGAGGAGACACTGTACAGCCTGGTGGAGGTCAGGTTTAGGACTAAAGGAGACACTGTACAGCCTGGTGGAGGTCAGGTTTAGGACTAAAGGAGACACTGTACAGCCTGGTGGAGGTCAGGTTTAGAACTAGAGGAGGAGACACTGTATAGCCTGGTGGAGGTCAGGTTTAGGACTAGAGGAGACACTGTACAGCCTGGTGAAGGTCAGGTTTAGGACTAGAGGAGACACTGTACAGCCTGGTGGAGGTCAGGTTTAGGACTAGAGGAGACACTGTATAGCCTGGTGGAGGTCTGGTTTAGGACTCGAGGAGACACTGTACAGCCTGGTGGAGGTCAGGTTTAGGACTAGAGGAGGAGACACAGTATAGCCTGGTGGAGGTCAGGTTTAGGACTAGAGGAGGAGACACTGTACAGCCTGGTGGAGGTCAGCTTTAGGACTAGAGGAGACACTGTACAGCCTGGTGGAGGTCTGGTTTAGGACTAGAGGAGACACTGTATAGCCTGTTGGAGGTCAGGTTTAGGACTAGAGGAGATACTGTACAGCCTGGTGGAGGTCAGGATTAGGACTAGAGGAGACACTGTATAGCCTGGTAGAGGTCTGGTCTAGGACTAGAGGAGACACTGTACAGCCTGGTGGAGGTCAGGTTTAGGACTAGAGGAGATACTGTACAACCTGGTGAAGGTCAGGATTAGGACTAGAGGAGATACTGTACAGCCTGGTGGAGGTCAGGATTAGGACTAGAGGAGACACTGTATAGCCTGGTAGAGGTCTGGTCTAGGACTAGAGGAGACACTGTACAGCCTGGTGGAGGTCAGGTTTAGGACTAGAGGAGATACTGTACAACCTGGTGAAGGTCAGGATTAGGACTAGAGGAGACACTGTATACCCTGGTGGAGGTCAGGATTAGGACTAGAGGAGACACTGTACAGCCTGGTGGAGGTCTGGTTTAGGACTAGAGAAGACACTGTACAGCCTGGTGAAGGTCAGGTTTAGGACTAGAGGAGACACTCTACAGCCTGGTGGAGGTCTGGTTTAGAACTAGAGGAGATACTGTACAGCCTGGTGGAGGTCAGGTTTAGGACTAGAGGAGGAGACACTGTCTAGCCTGGTGGAGGTCAGGATTAGGACTAGAGGAGACAATGTATAGCCTGGTGCAGGTCAGGTTTAGGACTAGAGGAGATACTGTACAGCCTGGTGGAGGTCAGGTTTAGGACTAGAGGATACACTGTACAGCCTGGTGGAGGTCAGGTTTAGGACTAGAGGATACACTGTACAGCCTGGTTGAGGTCTGGTTTAGGACTAGAGGAGGAGAGACTTATAACCTGGTGGAGGTCAGGTTTAGGACAAGTATATGAGACACTGTATAGCCTGGTGGAGGTCAGGTTTAGGACTAGAGGAGACACTGTTTTGCCTGGTGGAGGTCAGGATTAGGACTAGAGGAGACACTGTACAGCCTGGTTGAGGTCTGGTTTAGGACTAGAGGAGGAGACACTGTATAGCCTGGTGGAGGTCAGGTTTAGGACTAGTGGAGACACTGTATAGCCTGGTGGAGGTTGGGTTTAGGACTAGAGGAGACACTGTTTTGCCTGGTGGAGGTCAGGATTTGGACTCGAGGAGACACTGTATAGCCTGGTGGAGGTCAGGTTTAGGACTAGAGGAGACACTGTTTTGCCTGGTGGAGGTCAGGTTTAGGACTAGAGGAGACACTGTTTTGCCTGGTGGAGGTCAGGATTTGGACTCGAGGAGATACTGTATAGCCTGGTGAAGGTCGGGTTTAGGACTAGAGGAGACACTGTATAGCCTGGTGGAGGTCAGGATTAGGACTAGAGGAGACACTGTATAGCCTGGTGGAGGTCTGGTTTAGGACTAGAGGAGACACTGTACAGCCTGGTGGAGGTCAGGTTTAGGACTAGAGGAGGAGACACTGTATAGCCTGGTGGAGGTCGGGTTTAGGACTACAGGAGGAGACACTGTATAGCCTGGTGGAGGTCAGGTTTAGGACTAGAGGAGACACTGTACAGCCTGGTGGAGGTCAGGTTTAGGACTAGAGGAGACACTGTTTTGCCTGGTGGAGGTCAGGATTTGGACTAGAGGAGAGACTGTTTTGCCTGGTGGAGGTCAGGTTTAGGACTAGAGGAGATACTGTTTTGCCTGGTGGAGGTCAGGATTTGGACTCGAGGAGAGACTGTTTTGCCTGGTGGAGGTCAGGTTTAGGACTAGAGGAGATACTGTTTTGCCTGGTGGAGGTCAGGATTTGGACTCGAGGAGAGACTGTTTTGCCTGGTGGAGGTCAGGTTTAGGACTAGAGGAGATACTGTTTTGCCTGGTGGAGGTCAGGATTAGGACTAGAGGAGACACTGTTTTGCCTGGTGGAGGTCAGGATTTGGACTCGAGGAGATACTGTTTTGCCTGGTGGAGGTCAGGATTAGGACTAGAGGAGATACTGTTTTGCCTGGTGGAGGTCAGGATTAGGACTAGAGGAGACACTGTTTTGCCTGGTGGAGGTCAGGATTTGGACTCGAGGAGATACTGTTTTGCCTGGTGGAGGTCAGGATTAGGACTAGAGGAGACACTGTTTTGCCTGGTGGAGGTCAGGTTCAGGACTAGAGGAGACACTGTTTTGCCTGGTGGAGGTCAGGTTCAGGACTAGAGGAGGACCTTGTTTGTTGGAAATACAACCAGAGTCAACACTGATACATAACACAACCAGGCAAGGTCCCTGCATTATTCTTGCAGATTCCCTTTCAAAAGACAGAGTCATTTCTATGTGTGGCTGGTTGTATATTTGGACTCGATGGTGCTTTGTTCCTCTCAACAGTATACTGAGCTAATTACACCAACTAAAGCTATATCCTTTCCCATTACACTCCTATTAATGGAACCATCCAACTCCGACAAGCAACCTCTTTGTTCAGTGGGCCTCACCAACTGACAGGATGTGTTAATATCACTCGCCTGATTGGACGTGATAAGTCTGTAGCTCATTGGAAGGTTTTCTCCATGTGTAGTCTGATCTCGAACACAGTGTCCAGCAGAAAATCCTGCCTGTGTTCAAAACAGCTCGGCCTGAATCGGCCTCTTTGTTTGTCTTCCTGCCTACTGCTAGATCCAAATCTTCAAGTCCAGCGCTGTGCATGGCCCGAGCTCTGTCGCTATGGGAACGGGGGCTAGCAGTCCCCTGTTTGCTTTGGCGGTGAATCAAAGAGTGGAGTGGAGGGCGGAGAGAGCGTTGGAGAGAGCGCGGGACGTGGTCCCTGACGTGGGATGGTGCACAGTGATACAGAGCGTCTTGAGATACGCCAGCCACAGACCTGTGGTTCTGTCCCCAAAAACAGGAAACCAGCAGGCTTGCAGGTTCTCCCTTGGGAGAGAGAATGAGGGATCAGGTTTTTCTGGACACCTCCACCTTGTCATCAACGCAGTCTGCTTTTCATGATTCTGACAAGACTGTGTGTTTTACCCCCTTCATCTCCACACACACACACACACACACACACACACACGCACACACACGCAAACATACACACACACACACACACACACACACACACACACACACACACACACACACACACACACACACACACACACACACACACACACACACACACACACACACGTTGGTTTACTTTGGCATCCATGCTTGACTTGAGAGCTCTTGAAACAGATAGGTCATGCTCTCCTAAATGTGACAATATCAGCCTGGGTCTCGAAAATCACTACCCACTCTGTTCGCTGTCCATCAGCCGGCCCGATCATGTTACATACGTGTGGCATGATCCTCGCCTGAACTCACAGGTAGTCTTTTGTTACCTCAGAGAAGACGGATGGTTTTCTGCAGCACCCGAAAGCAGGCAGACTACTATGAACCAGGCTAAACCACACTGTTACTCTTATACTCACCTCGGAAAAAGTGGGAGACAAAACTATTTTTCGGTACAACAGATGAGTTTGTGTGAATTCATCAGGTGTTGGAATATGAATCTATATTTATTGTCAGGCTCCCGTTGTATAAATAAAGTTATCTCGGATTGTAATACGCTGGTGGAAATTCATATTCGGCACACAGGGCCATCTGTCAATGTCAGAGCCTGGGCTCACCACCACCACTCACTTAGGACCCCGCTCATAAAAAAAGGCTTGTTTTGACAGGCCTTCTGAAGGCTGGCACAGCTGGGGCTCTGCCAGACAGACACTGCAGGGGTCTGCTACTGGAGATACATGGACAAAGTCCCCAGACCCTCTCAGCTTCAGGTGTAAAAACCTCAGCCCAGCCCAGCCCAAGGCAGGCCAAGGCAGTGCTGGACCAAACCTGGGTCAAAATAGTACTTGTTTTCTTCCAAATACCTTGCTCGTTTGATTGAACCTAGCTGTAGTGCCATAAAGTGCCAAAGTGCATCTAGGCTTCCCTGCAGGCCAGACACCTGCCCATCACTTAGTCCTGTATTGTACACCCAGAGACCTGTCCACCACTTAGCCCTGATACTGTACACCCAGAGACCTGTCCACCACTTAGCCCTCTACTGTGCACCCAGAGACCTGTCATCACGTAGCCCTATACTGTACACCCAGAGACCTGTCATCACTTAGCCCTCTACTGTGCACCCAGAGACCTGTCCACCACTTAGAGCTATACTGTACACCCAGAGACCTGTCATCACTTAGCCCTCTACTGTACACCCAGAGACCTGTCCACCACTTAGCCCTCCACTGTGCACCCAGAGACCTGTCCACCACTTAGAGCTATACTGTACACCCAGAGAACTGTCCACCACTTAGAGATATACTGTACACCCAAAGACCTGTCCACCACTTAAAGCTATACTGTACACCCAGAGACCTGTCCACCACTTAGAGCTATACTGTACACCCAGAGACCTGTCATCAAGTAGCCCTCTACTGTACACCCACAGACCTGTCATCAAGTAGCCCTCTACTGTACACTCAGAGACCTGTCCACCACTTGGAGCTATACTGTACACCCAGAGACCTGTCCACCACTTAGGGCTATACTGTACACCCAGAGATCTGTCCACCACTTAGAGCTATACTGTACACTCAGAGACCTGTCCCTCTTACCAGGACTGGGGCTAACAAGAGCTAACAAGTAGGAAACAAAATACAATGTTATCTGAGTATCGTTATATAGAGCCTGTAGTCTGTCACAGGTTAAAAAATAAAAATTAGTTAATTTTTCTAATTTGATATGGGGGCTGTGTAAAGAATCAGGAACAACTTCACAGTTAGTTTTTCTTGCCACTGTAAATAATGTATGTGAACCCTTTGCAATTACATTAATTTCTGCACACGTAAATTCGTCACCAAATTTGATCTTATCTTCATCTAAGTCACAACAATAGACAAACACAGTGTGCTTAAACTAATAACACACAAATTATTGTATTTTTCTTGTCTACATTGTATACATAATTTAAACATTCACAGTGTAGGTTGGAAAAAGTATTTGAACCCCTAGGCTAGTGACTTCTCCAAAAGCTCATTGGAGTCAGGAGTCAACTAACCTGGAGTCCAATCAGTGAGACGAGATTGGAAATGTTGGTTAGAGCTAGCTGCCTTGCCCTATACAAAACACTCACAAAATGTGAATTTGCTATTCACAAGAAGCATTGCCTGATGTGAACCATGCCTCGAACAAAAGAGATCTCAGAAGACCTAAGATTAAGAATTGTTGACTTGCATAAAGCTGGAAAGGGTTACAAAAGTATCTCTAAAAGCCTTGAAGTTCATTAGTCCACGGTAAGACAAATTGTCTATAAATGGAGAAAGTGTTGCTACTCTCTCTAGGAGTGGCCGTTCTGCAAAGATGACTGCAAGAGCACAGCGCAGAATGATCAATGAGCTTAAGAATCCTAGAGTGTCAGCTAAAGACTTACAGAAATATCTGGAACATGCTAACATCTCTGTTGACCAGTCTACGATACGTAAAACACTAAACAAGAATGGTGTTCATGGGAGGACACCATGGAAGAAGCCACTGCTGTCCAAAAAACATTGCTTCATGTCTGAAGTGAACCTGGATGTTCCACAGCGCTACTGGGTGAATATTCTCTGGACAGATGAAGTTGTTTGGAAGGAACACACAACACTATGTGTGGAGACAAAAAGGCACAGCACACCAACATCAAAATATCACCCCAACTGTAAAGTATGGTGGAGGGAGTATCATGGTTTGGGGCTGCTTTGCTGCCTCTGGGCCTGGACAACTTGCTATCATTGATGGAAAAATGAATTCACAAGTGTATCAAGACATTTTGCAGGAGAATGTAAGGCTATCTGTCTGCCAATTGAAGCTCAACAGAAGTTGGGTGATGCAACAGGATACTGACCCAAAACACAGAAGTAAATCAACAACAGAATGGCTTCAACAGAAGAAAATACGCCTTCTGGAGTGGCCCAGTCAGAGTCCTGACCTCAACCCGATTTAAGATACTGTGGCATGACCTGAAGAGAGCAGTTCACACCAGACATCCAAAGAACATTGCTGAACTGAAAGAGTTTTGTGAAGAGGAATGGTCCAAAATTCCTCCTGAAAGTTGTGCAGGTCTGATCCACAACTACAGAAAACATTTGGTTGAGGTTATTGCTGCCAAAGGAGGGTCAACCAGTTATTAAATCCAAGTGTTCACATACTTTTCCCAGCCTGCACTGTGAATGTTTACACGTGTATTCAATTAAGACATGAAAACATATCATTGTTTGTGTGTTATTAGTTTAAGCAGACTGTTTGTCTATTGTTGTGACCTAGATAAAGTTCAGATCAAAATGTATGACCAATTTATGCAGAAATCTCATGTTGTATGGTGCTCTGGTCTGTTATGGCCAGTCTCATGGTGTATGGAGCTCTGGTATGTTATGGCCAGTCTCATGGTGTATGGAGCTCTGGTCTGTTATGGCCAGTCTCATGGTGTATGGAGCTCTGGTCTGTTATGGCCAGTCTCATGGTGTATGGAGCTCTGGTCTGTTATGGCCAGTCTCATGGTGTATGGAGCTCTGGTCTGTTATGGCCAGTCTCATGGTGTATGGAGCTCTGGTCTGTTATGGCCAGTCTCATGATGTATGGAGCTCTGGTCTGTTATGGCCAGTCTCATGGTGTATGGAGCTCTGGTCTGTTATGGCCAGTCTCATGGTGTATGGAGCTCTGGTCTGTTATGGCCAGTCTCATGGTGTATGGAGCTCTGGTCTGTTATGGCCAGTCTCATGGTGTATGGCCTTGTCTGTTCTATGTCCCTTATAGCAAATTATCTCTTCATCAAAGCTTCTCAAATGTTTTTGGCACGTTGCTAAATTGTTCTGGTCTCAAGGTGTCTTCCTGGGACTGGGTCTATTACGGTAATGTCTGGTCTGGGTCCCCCTATAACAAATAACATCCTCTTTGGGACGTTGCAGGAATGTTGCTGCAATGCTGTGGGGCCCCAGCATCCCAGATGATCAACAGATCATTCCGCCTGCTGTTCACCTCTGCTTCCTGTCCGGCAGCACAACGGATATCAAAACCACACATGGTCCTCATCCTCTGCTGCTACATCCGCTGTCTTGGAACAAACCCCTAGGCTCAGCTCCTCTGCTACTTCCCTTCCTCCACTTCCTGCTAGTCTGTTGGGTCAGGGAGGGGAAAGGTCACGCCCTGCATGTGAGGTGAATTGTCTAATGAGGAGGGCTCTGCTAGAATAACACAGGCAATTTGAAAGAATACATTTCTGTTTTAAACCCATGTCTGGGTTTGTTTACCAAAACAAGCTGCACACTGAAGGGGAAGAGGGGTGACCAGACTGGAGTGGGACTGACCCTGAAGAGGAAGTGGAGGGCCAGACTGGAGTGGGACTGACCCTGAAGAGGAAGTGGAGGGCCAGACTGGAGTGGGACTGACCCTGAAGAGGAAGTGGAGGGCCAGACTGGAGTGGGACTGACCCTGAAGAGGAAGTGGAGGGCCAGACTGGAGTGGGACTTACACTGAAGGGGAAGAGGGGTGACCAGACTGGAGTGGGACTGACCCTGAAGAGGAAGTGGAGGGCCAGACTGGAGACCCTGGGACTGACCCTGAAGAGGAAGTGGAGGGCCAGACTGGAGTGGGACTGACCCTGAAGAGGAAGTGGAGGGCCAGACTGGAGTGGGACTGACCCTGAAGAGGAAGTGGAGGGCCAGACTGGACTGACCCTGTGAGACTGACCCTGAAGAGGAAGTGGAGGGCCAGACTGGAGTGGGACTGACCCTGAAGAGGAAGTGGAGGGCCAGACTGGAGTGGGACTGACCCGAAGAGGAAGTGGAGGGCCAGACTGGAGTGGGACTGACCCTGAAGAGGAAGTGGAGGGCCAGACTGGAGTGGGACTGACCCTGAAGAGGAAGTGGAGGGCCAGACTGGAGTGGGACTGACCCTGGGACTGACCCTGAAGAGGAAGTGGAGGGCCAGACTGGAGTGGGACTGACCCTGAAGAGGAAGTGGAGGGCCAGACTGGAGTGGGACTGACCCTGAAGAGGAAGTGGAGGGCCAGACTGGAGTGGGACTGACCCTGAAGAGGAAGTGGAGGGCCAGACTGGAGTGGGACTGACCCTGAAGAGGAAGTGGAGGGCCAGACTGGAGTGGGACTGACCCTGAAGAGGAAGTGGAGGGCCAGACTGGAGTGGGACTGACCCTGAAGAGGAAGTGGAGGGCCAGACTGGAGTGGGACTGACCCTGAAGAGGAAGTGGAGGGCCAGACTGGAGTGGGACTGACCCTGAAGAGGAAGTGGAGGACCAGACTGGAGTGGGACTGACCCCAAAGAGGAAGTGGAGGGCCAGACTGGAGTGGGACTGACCCTGAAGAGGAAGTGGAGGGCCAGACTGGAGTGGGACTGACCCTGAAGAGGAAGTGGAGGGCCAGACAGATGTGGGAGACAGCAGCTACATGTGAGAGGAGATACAGGCTGATCTGACTGTCTCGCTGGGGGATTCTGGGCCTCCTAATGGGGGCTTTGAGATGAGAATACATTCTATTGTTTTCTATTATTTTCTAAGATGAATAACGTATTTGACATTGAATGGAATTGAATAATAGAGAGAGAAAGTCATTGACAAACAGCATTGACACAATATAATAAAAAGGTATGGACATGCACGTGTCAACTGTATAGACCTACGTAGAAAGACACCAGCAGTGTCACTAAGATGGACATAAATCATGGTTCCCTTTTCAAATGAGGCAGACGGCGAACAGTGTGTTTGACAGCCGAAACAGACCCATGATCAATCTGAAATAAACCACAGAATCATTAGAAGGGAAGGGAGAAGTTTGGTCCGTTTCGGAGCGTTTTCCTCCAGCCTCATTACCATCAGTGCTGATTTCCTGTCCCCGTATTGAGTGAGGGTCTCCACTGGGGAGCCCCGGACCTTGGAAGTGGATCTGTCGAGCAGAGTGGCGATGATGGGAGACTATTGACACGTGTGTACTGTTACAGTGAGAGGTCATGCATTATGCATGTAGAGCTCCAACCAAAATATCCAGAGTCGTTGGGTGTGTTATCTGATGTGTGACTAGGCCTCTCTTCCTGAGTGGGATGGGGTGTATCGAATTTCTGGAGACCCTTGCTTCCTCTGACATGTGTGCACACACTCATTTAGAAACACACACACAAGCACATGCACACACACACACACACACACACACACACACACACACACACACACACACACACACACACACACACACACACACACGCACACACACACACACACACACACGCACACACACACACTGTCCCCAGCTGATTGAGTTCCAGATGTTGTGTAACAACATCAACTCCTATGTAGAGAACAACTTGATTGCTTAGACAAATGTCACTTCTAGTAACTTTAGGACACATGCAGGACATGTGGTTCTCTTCCAGACAGAAAACACAGACAAACTTTTAAAAAAAGGAAAGAGCAGCCACATTGAGAAAGAGAAGATAAATAAATATTGAGAGTTCAGAAAAGGAAGAATTTACAATCACAATGGTGACTCCATCTGCAGGTTGTTGCTGAGGAGTAGGGGTAGGTGTGTGTAGTGTGTGTGTGTGTGTGTGTGTGTGTGTGTGTGTGTGTGTGTGTGTGTGTGTGGTGTGTGTGTGTGTGTGTGTGTGCTCTAGTCCAGATGCAGATAGTGCCCAGGAGGCAGGTCATGGTGGAGGCAGAGAGATAGAATCCAGAGCCTCTGCTCCCTCCCTCCCTCCCTCCCAACCAGTCAGCCACCCCAGGGCTGTGCCTCCCCTGCCTCTCCCTCCCTCCCAAGCAGTCAGCCACCCCAGGGCTGTGCCTCCCCTGCCTCTCCCCTGGGTCTTCCTGGAGGAAGCGTGGGTTAATTCCAAGACATCTGCTGTGATAGAGTGGGTCTACTCTGGCAGGCCGGGAAGGTCTCTAACACACACATATATGGACGCACAGACACATGCACGCATGCAGGAGCACATGCACGTACACACCACAGGAGGTGGTGGTGCCTTCATTGGGGAGAATGCAATAAAATGCAAATTAATTACTTAAAAATCATACAATGTGATTTTCTGGATTTTTGTATTAGATTCCGTCTGTCACAGTTGCAGTGCACCTATGATAAAAATTACAGACCTCTACATGCTTTGTAAGTAGGAAAACCTGCAAAATCAGCAGTGTATCAAATACTTGTTCTCCCCACTGTATATAGTATCTACATACATTGTGTTAATTAGATAACCTAGAAAAATATGGCCGTGGTGAACTAGATGTGTTTAGGAGATAATATGGCCCTAGTGAACTAGATGTGTTTAGGAGATAATATGGCCCTAGTGAACTAGATGTGTATAGGACAGAATATGGCCCTAGTGAACTAGATGTGTATAGGACAGAATATGGCCTAGTGAACTAGATGTGTATAGGACAGAATATGGCCTTAGTGAACTAGATGTGTATAGGACAGAATATGGCCCCCTAGTGAACTAGATGTGTATAGGACAGAATATGGCCTTAGTGAACTAGATGTGTATAGGACAGAATATGGCCCTAGTGAACTAGATGTGTATAGGACAGAATATGGCCGTGGTGATCTAGATGTGTATAGGACAGAATATGGCCCTAGTGAACTAGATGTGTATAGGACAGAATATGGCCCTAGTGAACTAGATGTGTATAGGACAGAATATGGCCTTAGTGAACTAGATGTGTATAGGACAGAATATGGCCCTAGTGAACTAGATGTGTATAGGACAGAATATGGCCTT
Organism: Oncorhynchus keta; assembly: GCF_023373465.1. Lineage (NCBI taxonomy): Eukaryota > Metazoa > Chordata > Actinopteri > Salmoniformes > Salmonidae > Oncorhynchus > Oncorhynchus keta. The sequence continues at coordinate 255,762 of NW_026280722.1, read as the reverse complement.
AGTGATCTAGATGTGTATAGGACAGAATATGGCCTCAGTGATCTAGAAGTGCAATAATTCTACAATATTAAGACTTAAGGCTGTTTTGTTCTTCACTACCTCCCCTGTTCAACCAAACTAAAGATCTACCAGATATAAAACTGTCACACCCTGATCAGTTTCACCTGTCCTCGTTATTGTCTCCACCCCTCCAGGTGTTGCTTGTTTATTTATCCCTGTCTTTCCTGTCTCTCTGTGCCAGTTCGTCTTGTCTGTTTCCAAGTCAACCAGCGTTTTCCCGTTCTCCTGCTTTTTTGCATTCTTCTTTTTCTAGTCCTCCCGGTTTTGACCCTTGCCTGTTTCTGAATTTTGTACCCGCCTGCCTGACCATTCTGCCTGCCTTGACCATGAGCCTGTCTGCCACTCTGTACCTCCTGGACTCTGATCTGTTTTTGACATTTTTGCCTGTCCACGACCATTCTCTTGCCTAACCCTTTGGTTTAATAAACATTGTTAGACTCCAACCATCTGCCTCCTGTGTCTGCATCTGGGTCTCACCTTGTGCCTTGATAGAAACACAATGCAGAATACTAGACCTTCATCACTGGATCTACGCCGCTAGACCTTCGCCGCTAGACCTACGCCGCTAGACCAATGCCACTAGACCTACGTCACTAGACCAATGCCACTAGACCTACGTCACTAGACCAATGCCACTAGACCTATGCCGCTAGACCAACGCCACTAGACCTACGCCACTAGACCTACGCCGCTAGACCAACGCCGCTAGACCTACGCCACTAGACCTACACCGCTAGACCAACGCCACTAGACCTACGCCACTAGACCTACACCGCTAGACCAACGCCACTAGACCTATGCCACTAGACCTACGTCACTAGACCTACACCAATAGACCTACGCCGCTAGACCTACGCCGCTAGACCAACGTCACTAGACCAACGCCACTAGACCTACGCCGCTAGACCAACGCCACTAGACCTACGCCACTAGACCTACACCGCTAGACCAACGCCACTAGACCTATGCCACTAGACCTACACCAATAGACCTACGCCGCTAGACCAACGTCACTAGACCAACGCCACTAGACCCACGCCAATAGACCTACGCCAATAGACCTACGCCAATAGACCTACGTCACTACACCACGAGACCTACGCCACTAGACCTACACCACTAGACCTACGCCACTAGACCTACGCCACTAGACCTACGCCACTAGACCTACGCCACTAGACCTACGCCACTACACCAATAGACCTACACCACTAGACCTTCGCCGCTAGACCTACGCCACTAGACCTACGCCACTAGACCTACGCCACTAGACCTATGCCACTACACCAATAGACCTACGCCACTACACAAATAGACCTACACCACTAGACCTTCGCCGCTAGACCAACGTCACTAGACCAACGCCACTAGACCCACGCCAATAGACCTACGCCAATAGACCTACGCCAATAGACCTACGCCACTAGACCTACGCCACTAGACCTACGCCACTAGACCTACGCCACTACACCAATAGACCTACTCCACTAGACCTACACCACTAGACCTTCGACGCTAGACCTATGCCACGAGACCTACGCCACTATACCTACGCCACTAGACCTACGCCACTACACCAATAGACCTACGCCACTAGACCTACGCCACTAGACCTACGCCACTAGACCTATGCCACTACACCAATAGACCTATGCCACTACACCAATAGACCTACACCACTAGACCTTCGCCGCTAGACCAACGTCACTAGACCAACGCCACTAGACCCACGCCAATAGACCTACGCCAATAGACCTACGCCACTAGACCTACGCCACTAGACCTACGCCACTAGACCTACGCCACTACACCAATAGACCTACACCACTAGACCTACACCACTAGACCTTCGACGCTAGACCTATGCCACGAGACCTACGCCACTAGACCTACGCCACTACACCAATAGACCTACACCACTAGACCTACACCACTAGACCTTCGCCGCTAGACCTACGCCGCTAGACCTACGCCACTAGACCTAAGTCATTAGACCAATGCCACTAGACCAACGCCAATAGACCTATGCCGCTAGACCTACGCCGCTAGACCTACGTCAGTAGACCAACGCCACTAGACCTACACCAATAGACCTACGTCACTAGACCTACACCACTAGACCTACGTCACTACGCCACTAGACCTACGCCGCTAGACCTACGCCACTAGACCTACGCCACTAGACCTACGCCACTAGACCTACGCCACTAGACCTACGCCACTACACCAATAGACCTACGTCACTACGCCACTAGACCTACGCCACTAGACCTACGCCACTAGACCTACACCACTAGACCTACACCACTAGACCCACACCACTAGACCTACGCCACTACACCACTAGACCTACACCACTAGACCTATGTCACGACACCACTAGACCTACACAACTACACCTACACCACTAGACCTACGTCACGACACCACTAGACCTACGCCACTAGACCTACACCACTAGACCTACACCACTAGACCTACACCACTAGACCTACGTCACGACACCACTAGACCTACGTCACGACACCACTAGACCTACACAACTAGACCTACACCACTAGACCTACGTCAGGGTCCTTAAATGCACTCTTCTATAAATAAAGTAATTATCCACAATATACAGCACACCTCTTTATCTCCCACTTTGACCTGATCATTCCCACCTATTTTTTATTTATTTCACCTTTATTTAACCAGGTAGGCCAGTTGAGAACAAGATAAAGCAAATCAGTGCGACACAAACAACAACATAAAGTTACACATGGAATAAACAAACGTACAGTCAATAACACAATAGAAAAAGTCTACATACAGTGTGTGCAAATGAGGTAGGATAAGGGAGGTAAGGCAATAAATAGGCCATGGTGGCGAAGTAATTACAATTTAGCAATTAAAAAACATGTTAGTGATGTTAGTCACCCACTGACAGACAGGGAGTAATGGAACTCGTCTTTGCTCTTCCATTCTTTTCAAATAGAGTGTAATAACTTTATTGAATATATTTATTAACAGACAATTGAGCGACTATAATGACACATGTAAAAACAGACAGATATTGACATTCAGTATGCTATATCTTTTAATATAGTTTCCACAAAGAGTTATAAACCTGTCATTTGGATTCATTTGATCTCAACGAAGCCACACATTTTAGACATAGATTTATGTGTTGGTTGTAGTGGCGTAGCTGCGGAAGCATCAGAAGCCGTCCTGGTGTGAGTAGCTGAAGCCTTGTCATCACCAGACACTATAAAGCCAGGTTAACCACACAGCTCCGGCTGATTAACAGGGATTGGCTGGATTTTCCTCAGCTCTCACTGAAAGCAAATCGCACCCAGGACACTTTTTAGGATCCGTTTGACTGCCCATGACCCTCCGAGCACGTTATACGTCCGGACTGCGGTTTCAGCAGCTCTACGGGCCTCCCTTAAATACAACCCTTTTGCACCCTGGCTGTGAAGAGGCTGTCTCATATCTGTGGGTTTATATCTGCCAGAAGAAACGCTAGTCAGCACTTGCTGGGTTACTGTTCAGGCTCCTCGGTTCTTATGCAAAAATGTTGATACAGCAATGAAGCTTGGAACTAGCTTGTAGCTAGCGGGTTACCAGGGAAGGCAGGCTGGGAGTCCTCAGTGGTTCTTGAAAAAATAATGTCATAAAAATAGCTGCTAGCGTTGCCCGAAGGATTTAAAATGAGCTTTTTGACGAATGAAGTTTCCAAAACATGAGAAGCGTATATCAGTGACCGATCCATTAGTCGTACTGAGTGTTAACTGTACTGGCTAAGCTGCATTGATTTTTATAAATGTGACTCGTCGGCAGAATATCTGTGGCTTACTTAACGTTTCAGACAGCATCTATGCTTAACGAATGTATGTACTTACTTTGACAGTTTATATGCCATAGCCTGTTGTGTTTAGAAACAGTCCCAAGTTAACCCTAAATGAAACAGGAAGACATTGTTTCTGGATTAAAAACAGTCATAGTATTGGTCTGCTGGTGAAGACAGAAAGGTAACCATGCTCACCCCACCGTGTGGGCCAAGGGTGTGTTCCAAATCGCACCCTATTACCAAAGTGCTCTACTTTTGACCAGAGTAGTAGTCCAAAGTAGTGCACTATAAAGCAAGTAGGGTACCATTTGGGCCTTTCATAGTGTTATGTAGCACAGCGAGTGTAGCGTGCTGTGAATGGTGTAAAGCATGGTGCCCACTACCACATCCTCTCTCATCTACAGTACCCAGCGTGACATTGTGCAGAGTGCATGCACAGGCATACAGCTGCTTATTTACTATGAACCAGACCCTGCAGCAGCAGTAGGGGCCGACCACCGGGGGCCCGGCCCAGGGGCCAACACACTGTCTGACACTGACATAAACACAAGGGACTTCCAAACCACCAGATCTGGGTTCGAATAGTATTTGCTTTCTTTCGACTTGTTTTTTTTAGCATTTGCTGGAGTATGCCTCGAGTACCAGTTTAAGCAGTGTTTGCACTTTTGGGACTATTACATTGGATCAAGCTCGATAAAGCGCAGCTGAAGTATTTGGAAAAAAACAAATACTAGTTGAATCCAGGTCTGCTCCTACCCTGCCTACCGCAGGGTTTGGCAGTGCCAAACACCACCCACCACCACACACCACCATCACCACCATTCAAAATCTCACTCTCTCTCCACGAGCGAGTTTGTTTTATAAACGAGCATTGTGGGTAGTGGGAACCCAAGACGGTTTATGTTATGATTTTATAGTCGTGGACTAATTAAGCATAACAGGAACTGTGGAGTATTTGGGTTGATGAAACATTGAGGACGAGGGACAGAAAAGAGGGCTAGTCATTCGGGGAAAGGGATTCTGTCCGTTATTCTTTACCTGTCAGAAATGTACTTACTGAAAACATACATGGACCTGGCGGATCGTGCCTAATGAACCTACCAGTGTGTATGTACTGCACACCTCAATAACTATGTCACAGGTTAGTGGGAAGATATGTTCTTTCTATGAACTCAGAACTCCACTCATGTACATCTGCTGGTGCAGTTTGAAGGGGCCAGTCTCCTTGGCATCGTAGAGAAAATACTGGCACAAAGGCAGCCATTCACAATTTTGGATTGGAGGCAGACAGAGATATTCTGAAAAACAAAGACGAGGCGTAGTCGTTGGATGTCTCAGATCAATGAGATTCCAATGAGAGTCCTGTGGGAATTGACGGAGACTTCAATGAATCTCCTGTGAGACTTCCATGAGATAACCAGAATGGAGACGACCAATAACGAGTGTCCTGTACAGTAAATGGGCGTACTCTTCTCGCCCACACACCCCAAAAGTGCCTCAAAGGAAGAAGACAGAGATTCCTCCTATCTGCGCCAAACTGTTGTTCCCTGTTGTCACTTAGCCAGTAGACGTGGCCTGTACAGAGGAGAGTGGGTGGACAGCCAAAGGCCTGCAGCATGTCTGGAACAGACCATGGTCAGTAAATGACCACAGCACTCTGTGTCTGCCAGAGGGAAATAGCCACAGCCCTCAAGTACGTTGTTCATATTAGGACAATCACACATTGTGACTGGAAATTGTGTCCGATTCAATTGGATTTAGTGTCAAAATCATTTGGAGTTAACACAACCTTAATGGGCGTGATACAACTTCCATGGACACTGTCCTAATATGGATCCCTTACAGTGTTTCAACACCATGGGGTCAGTTTATCTCTGCCACGTTCAGGCCGAGAACTTACGCCCCCTCCATCCCTCTATCACATCCAGACAAATAGAGACATGTCTCAGCTGCGTAGAGATGAAAAGAGAGAGAGAGAGAGCATTGATTGACTGAGTGTGCTTGTTGTGTCCCTTCAAAGGAAGGCCTGGGCAGATAGCCTAGACTCTAGATAGTTTCCTGGTCTGTCTATGACACACCTGTTAGCATATCTTATGTGGATACTGTTGATACTTGGGGGCCTCTAAGTCACGTTGAGGAGACGGCTAGCAAAATAAAACAGATTTGATAACGCTAACATGGTGGTCAGTCATAAGTCATTACAGCATCTTCATGTGCCTCTTGAAACCAATTGACTTCTTTGTTTTCAGAAGGGGTTTTCAGTTTTCCTAGCAGAAATAGATGCTATGTTTTTTATATATATATAGCCTTTATTTAACTAGGGAAGTCAGTTAAGAACAAATTCTTATTTACAATGATGATCTACCCCGGCCAATTGTGCGCCGCCCTATAGGATTCCCAATCACGGCCAGATGTGATGCAGCCTGGATTTGAACCAGGTACTGCAGTGACACCTCTTGCACTGGGATGCAGTGTCTTAGACCACTGCGCCACTCAGGAGACCCAACTGGGTGTTTAGTGTGGTCGAGAATCCCCACTGGGCACATAAATTCAACGTTTAATCCACGTTGGTTCAATGTTATTTCATTGAAATGAAGTGTAAACAATGTTGATTCAACCAGTGTTTGCCCAGTGGGTCTGGTCATTGTGGTGATGTTGAGTCTCTGCCAAGCAGAGAAACAATAGCTGCTGCTGTCATCTGGAGCACAGAGCCCTCTGGATGTTGTACTACCAACACTGAAGCCAGGAGTGAAAACACTGCATTACATCAGCCATTACTGGCATCTCATTGGTTCCCGTCTTTCATCGACTTCCAGAGATCAAGAAAGAGAAAAGATGATCATAAAACAAAGTATTATTGTTTCTTCTTGGAAATCAACATACTCTTCTTCTGCCTGGCCCAGCCTAACACTGACAATCTGCTGATTGCTTTTCTTTGCTATGAATCATCTTAAGACCACGAGACGTAAAACTGTGACCTTCACATGATATACCCAGGCCAATAGGCCCTGTCAAAATAAATGTGAACATTTGGACCGCCCTCCGCGACCCACCACTACAGGGTGTGTAGGAGAATCACAGTTGTCAGTCACATGATATGCAAGTTTGAGCCTTGGTATTATTACTCCCTACTCCGGTGGCCCGGTCACGCTTTAACAATGGCTGAGGGCTGGAGGGCGCCAAGACACACAAACACACTGGTTGGAATGTGTCTCAATGTGTCTCCTGTCCTAGAACTCTTCCTACACAAGACTCTGCTTTAGGCTGAGAGGTGGCATGTTATTTAATTACAGGACGGTTACAGCTCCTGTCTGGCTTTAACGCACACACAAGCAAACCCACACACACACACACAAGCAAACCCACACACACACACACACAAGCAAACCCACACACACACACACACAAGCAAACCCACACACACACACAAGCAAACCCACACACACACACACACAAGCAAACCCACACACACACACTAGCAAACCCACACACACACACTAGCACAAGCGTGCACTTGTATGCTAGACACAAAAGGGCACGGACACTCATGCACACACAGCCGGGCGCACACTCACTTGCATGCACGCACACACGTACATGCACATACACACACCTTCACTCCACCCTGTCCTCCCTTTGCTTTAATAAGGGGTGCCTCTTACAGACATTTGTTTGCTTTGCCCTAATTAGGCCTTAATTAATATTGTTGGCTCAAGACGGGGTCTCAAATCAGTCTGGTAAATTAAAGAGGCAGTGTGTGTGGAAGGGGAACGGGGTTTCTGAGGGTCCTGTTACAAGCCAAACTGAAGTAAGAGACAGTAGAAAGACAGGGGCAGGATAATTCCTCTCATTGAGAAAACAATCTGTTAAATAATTTTGGAATAGGATCTCTGACGCTGGGAGTTGCTAACATGACAAGACAACACTTTGACCGCATCCCAGATGGCACCCTATTCCCTATATAGTGCACTACTAGCCCTATGGGCCCGGGTCTAAAGTATTGCAATAGTGTATTACAGTATATAGGGAATAAGGATTCATTTGGGACGCATCCTCTGTTGACTTAGGCCCAGAGCCACAGCCTTGAGACCCAATGGCATCACACTACAGCCAAGGCTGTGGAAGGAATATGTGTTTCTCCTACACGTACCAGTGAAAGGTACTTTATATATATATCTATATATATATATACATCAAGGGGTATCGTATCTCACAGGTCAGGGTAAAATGCTACTAAATTAGAGGGGGCAAAAGGTTACACGTGGTGGGACAGGTGCTGATTGGATTCTATACACTACAAATGCTATAGAAATCTATGAAATTCAAAAATCTAATGTCATTATTCCTGAAATCTGGCTATTTATTGGATATACTGTACCACATTGCCTGGTCTTGATTCAACAATATTAACTTAGGCCTAGTTAAGGGTGGGGGCACCAGGCGAGGGAGGCCATATAGGAAATACACATTCAAATGAGTCTGAGCAGTGGTGGGAAACAGACAAACTAGGTCAACTCCAGTCCTCAGTCCCTATTTCCTATATAGTGCATGACTTTGTACCAGGGCCCATCGATCTCTGGTCAAAAGTAGTGCACTATTTAGAGAATAGGGTGCCATTTGGATGTAAGCAGTCAATGTCAAGTGTGTAAAGATAAATATCCCCTGCTGCTGGTGGTTTTTGGCGTCTCGCTGCCACCCCAATTCTAATTTCCAGACACACAAAACCTGAAGTGGTCTCCAGGGCTGAGTGAACAGCTAGCTATACATGAAAGCTGTCTTTGTCTGCTGTGACTGGGACTATGGTTGGTAGCTCTGGTAGCTGTAGCCCTGCCTCCAGTCCCCCTGCAAAATGCCAGCCTGTCACCCTGGAGGTGTCAGAGCCGAACGTGTCGGTAACACGGGTGACGTTGATGTCAACCACGTTTTTTTATACCCTTGGTCACACCCTCATTCTGGGGCAGTGTGTCTGTGTGTGACGGGAGGGGGATAGGGACATGGCGTCACCAATTGCCATGCCCTGTTCTGAGCTCACCACAAACAGTCAAGGTGCTATTGTGTTTATGGAGTTATGTGTGACTAGGCTGCGCTACCCTGGGCTATAAACAGACATAAAGAAATAAAATGGCCGCCTCCTGTTTTGCAAACCCTGCCATCATATGTAGGCCTACATTGTACAGTACAGAAACACCGGTAGCCAAAAGTTTTTTTGCTGGGTACCAATTGATCTACAGTGCAACTCATGTTCTCAAAAATATATATTTTTGATTTTACCAGACCTCAAAAATGGTCTCCTGATGTGGTTTAAGCATTGTTGTGGACGTATAATATCCAATGATAAAAAAATATATATACATTTATTTATTTAACCTTTATTTAACCAGGTAAGCCAGTTGAAAAACAACAACACAGGGAATAAACAAGTGTACAGTCAATAACAAAATAGAAAAAAGAAAGTCTATATACAGTGTGTGCAAATGGCTGAGGAGGTAAGGCAATAAATATGCCATAGTAGCGAAGTAATTACAATTTAGCAGATTAACACTGGATTGATATGAGCAGATGATGATGTGCAAGTAGAAATACTGATGTGCAAAAGAACAGAAAAGTAAATAAAAACAATATGGGGATGAGGCAGGTAGATTCAGTGGGCTATTTACAGATGGGCTATATACAGCTGTAGCGAGTGGTTAGCTGCTCAGATAGCTGATGTTTAAAGTTATTGAGGGAAATATAAGTCTCCAGCTTCTGCGATTTTTGCAATTTGTTCCAGTCATTGGCAGCAGAGGACTGGAAGGAAAGGCGGCCAAAGGAGGTGTTGGCTTTGGGGATGACCAGTGATATATACCTGCAGGAGCACATGCTACAGGTGGGTGTTGTTATTGTGACCAGTGAGCTGAGAAAAGGCGGAGCTTTACCTAGCATAGACTATTTGATGACCTGGAGCCAGTGGGTCTGGCGACGAATATGTAGCGAGGGCCAGCCCACTAGAGCCTACAGGTCGCAGTGGTGGGTGGTATACGGGCCTTTGGTGACAAAACGAATGACACTGTGATAGACTGCATCCAGTTTGCTGAGTAGAGTATTGGAAGCTATTTTGTAAATGACATCGCTGAAGTCGAGGATCGGTAGGATAGTCAGTTTTACGAGGGTATGTTTGGCAACATGAGTGAAGGAAGCTTTGTTACGAAATAGGAATTTTGGAAGGAGAGTTTACAGTCTAGCCAGACATCGAGGTATTTGTAGTTGTCCACATGTTCTAAGTCAAAACCGTCCATAGTAATGATGCTAGGCGGGCGGGTGGGAGCAGCGAGCAGTTGAAAAGCATGCATTTGATTTTACTCGCGTTTAAGAGCAGTTGGAGGCCATGGAAAAAGTGTTGTATGGCATAGAAGCACGTTTGGAGGTTAGTTAACACAGTGTCCAAAGAAGGGCCAGATGTATACAGAATGGTGTTGTCTGCATAGAGGTGTATCAGGGAATCACTAGCAGCAAGAGCGACATCATTGATATATGCAGAGAAAATATTATATTATATTTATATTTTATTATTAAAATAGTCGGCCTGAGAATTGAACCCGATTTGACAGACTGAACTCAGAGTAGTAGTTGGTGAACCAGGCGAGGCAGTCATTTGAGAAGCCAAGGCTGTTGAGTCTGCCGATAAGAATACGGTGATTTGGACCGAAAGCCTTGGCCCTGTCGATGAATACGGCTGCACAGTATTGTCTTTTATCGATGGCGGTTATGATATCGTTTAAGACCTTGAGCGTGGCTGAGTTACACCCGTGACCGGCTTGGAAACCGGATTGCACAGCGGAGAAGGTACGGTGGGATTCGAAATGGTCAGTGATCTGTTTATTAACTTGGCTTACGAAGACTTTAGAAAGGCAGGGAAGGATGTATATAGGTCTATAACAGTTTGGGTCTAGAGTGTCACGCCCTTTGAAGAGGGGGATGACCGAGGCAGCTTTCCAATCTTTAGGGATCTCGGGCGATATGAAAGAGAGGTTGAACAGACTGGTAATAGGGGTTGCAACAATGGCGGCGGAACATTTTTAGAAAGAGAGGGTCTAGATTGTCTAGCCCAGCTAATTTGTACGGGTCCAGGTTTTGCAGCTCTTTCAGAAATCTGCTATCTGGATTTGGGTGAAGGAGAAGCTGGGGAGGCTTGGGCAAGTAGCTGCGGGGGGTGCGGAGCTGTTGGCCGGGGTTGGGTTAGCCAGGAGTAGCCATAAATATGAATATAAAGAAGTGATTTAAAGAGTGAAAACCTGAAAAAATGGGTGCCTTTCCTTGATCAGCCTGGCAGGATAAAGCTGTCAGTATCACTGTTCTTTAAAGCTGTCATTATCACTGTTCTATAAAGCTGTCAGTATCACTGTTCTTTAAAGCTGCCAGTATCACTGTTCTATAAAGCTGTCAGTATCACTGTTCTATAAAGCTGTCAGTATCACTGTTCTATAAAGCTGTCAGTATCACTGTTCTATAAAGCTGTCAGTATCACTGTTCTATAAAGCTGTCAGTATCACTGTTCTATAAAGCTGTCAGTATCACTGTTCTATAAAGCTGTCAGTATCACTGTTCTTTAAAGCTGTCAGTATCACTGTTCTATAAAGCTGTCAGTATCACTGTGCTATAAAGCTGTCAGTATCACTGTTCTATAAAGCTGTCAGTATCACTGTTCTATAAAGCTGTCAGTATCACTGTTCTATAAAGCTGTCAGTATCACTGTTCTATAAAGCTGCCAGCTGGTTGTGTGTACTGGGTTATGGTTGTGTGTACTGGGGGATGGTTGTGTGTACTGGGGGATGGTTGTGTGTACTGGGGGATGGTTGTGTGTACTGGGGATGGTTGTGTGTACTGGGTTATGGTTGTGTGTACTGGGGGATGGTTTTGTGTACTGGGTTATGGTTGTGTGTACTGGGATGATGGTTGTGTGTGTGTGTGCATGTGTGTGTGTGTATTTGTGTGCGTGTGTCTATGTGTGTGTGTGTGTGTGTGTGTGTGTGTGTGTGTGTGTGTGTGTGTGTGTGTGTGTGTGTGTGTGTGTGTGTGTGTGTGTGTGTGTGTGTGTGTGTGTGTGTTGTGTCTGTATGTGTGTGTGTGTGTGTGTGTGTTTCTATGTGTTCCATAAAACAAGGCTATCCATATTCCATAAAGAAGTCCATGAGGTGGTGAACACTTACCAGGCTTTATTAAATGTTTGTAAGTGGTGTACACTATTACGGATCTGTTTGTAGATAGTTTATAATTAGATCGTTATAACATATTTGGATACATTGTGTGTCGTAATCTGGGTCAGGACATGTAATTGCCAATGCATCCACTGTGCAGAGAACCTACCTAATCATTTTACTTTTCATAGATTGATGAGCCACGACCAAACGAACAACATTGTCTGACGTGCATGTTGCAAACGAGACAACCTGGATTATCTTACCTGGTGAAAGAGATGTGCGGTAGCTATAGAGAGAAGCAGCATATCCTCTCCTCCATGTCTCACAGTGATAGCTTTCCATATGGCACCTTATACCCTATATAGTGCACTACTTTGGACCAGATCCCTGTGGGCCTTATTGAAAAGTAGTGCACTATATAGGGAACAGTGTGCCACTTGGGATGAAGATTGTGACTGTGGTGGGTGTAAATAGAAAGGGGCTTGTGGGAACCACCTTTCCAGAAGTCATGTGATGTATGTTCTCTGGGCTGTGTTTCCAGTGCTGACGACCACTGGCCTTTGCCAAGCCAAACGGCCAGCTTGCGCACAGTCTACATACAGCTGGTTCTGCTCCGAACACTTTCTAGGATAGGAGCCATTAGGGGTTGGAGGAGTGAGTGTGTGTGTGATTTGTCTGTGTGTGTACATGCAAGTGTGTGTGTGTGTGTGTGTGTGTGTGTGTGTGTGTGTGTGTGTGTGTGTGTGTGTGTGTGTGTGTGTGTGTGTGTGTGTGTGTGTGTGTGTGTGTGTGTGTGTGTGTGTGTGTGTGTGTGTGTGTGTGTGTGTGTGTGGGATCCTGTGTCTGTCTGTCGGTCTGTCGGTCTGTGTGACAGGCGTATGTGTGTAGTGTATTTTTCCAACTCCCAGTAAACACACCAAACTGTCTCAATAGCCATGGTCCTACGCATGTCCGGTCCAAACAGCGACAGGCCCTCAATCCTCCTACAATAGCCTCTAGACTGGACCAGAGGGCGGCAGACTGGTCCTCTCCCATCCTACAATAGATAGACCAGCAGGTGGCAGACAGGTCCTCTCCCATCCTACAATAGATAGACCAGCAGGTGGCAGACAGGTCCCTTTCCCATCCTACAATAGATAGACCAGCAGGTGGCAGACAGGTCCTCTCCCATCCTACAATAGATAGACCAGTGGGTGGCAGACAGGTCCTCTCCCATCCTACAATAGATAGACCAGCAGGTGGCAGACAGGTCCTCTCCCATCCTACAATAGATAGACCAGCAGGTGGCAGACAGGTCCTCTCCCATCCTACAATAGATAGACCAGCGGGTGGCAGACAGGTCCTCTCCCATCCTACAATAGATAGACCAGCGGGTGGCAGACAGGTCCTCTCCCATCCTACAATAGATAGACCAGCAGGTGGCAGACAGGTCTCTTTCCCATCCTACAATAGATAGAACAGCAGGTGGCAGACAGGTCCCTTTCCCATCCTACAATAGATAGACCAGCAGGTGGTAGACAGGTCCTCTCCCATCCTACAATAGATAGACCAGTGGGCGGCAGACAGGTCCTCTCCCATCCTACAATAGATAGACCAGTGGGCGGCAGACAGGTCCTCTCCCATCCTACAATAGATAGACCAGCGGGTGGCAGACAGGTCCTCTCCCATCCTACAATAGATAGACCAGCAGGTGGCAGACAAGTCCTCTCCCATCCTACAACGGATAGACCAGCGGGTGGCAGACAAGTCCTCTCCCATCCTACAATAGATAGACCAGCAGGTGGCAGACAGGTCCTCTCCCATCCTACAATAGATAGACCAGCAGGTGGCAGACAGGTCCTCTCCCATCCTACAATAGATAGACCAGCAGGTGGCAGACAGGTCCTCTCCCATCCTACAATAGATAGACCAGTAGGTGGCAGACAGGTCCTCTCCCATCCTACAATATATAGACCAGCAGGTGGCAGACAGGTCCTCTCCCATCCTACAATAGATAGACCAGCAGGTGGCAGACAGGTCCTCTCCCATCCTACAATAGATAGACCAGCAGATGGCAGACAGGTCCTCTCCCATCATACAATAGATAGACCAGCAGGTGGCAGACAGGTCCTCTCCCATCCTACAATGGATAGACCAGCAGGTGGCAGACAGGTCCCTTTCCCATCCTACAATAGATAGACCAGCAGGTGGCAGACAGGTCCCTTTCCCATCCTACAATAGATAGACCAGCAGGTGGCAGACAGGTCCCTTTCCCATCCTACAATAGATAGACCAGCAGGTGGCAGACAGGTCCCTTTCCCATCCTACAATAGATAGACCAGCAGGTGGCAGACAGATCCTCTCCCATCCTACAATAGATAGACCAGCAGGTGGCAGACAGGTCCTCTCCCATCCTACAATAGATAGACCAGCAGGTGGCAGACAGGTCCCTTTCCCATCCTACAATAGATAGACCAGCAGGTGGCAGACAGGTCCCTTTCCCATCCTACAATAGATAGACCAGCAGGTGGCAGACAGGTCCCTTTCCCATCCTACAATAGATAGACCAGAGGGTGGCAGACAGGTCCTCTCCCATCCTACAATAGATAGACCAGTGGGCGGCAGACAGGTCCTCTCCCATCCTACAATAGATAGACCAGCGGGTGGCAGACAGGTCCTCTCCCATCCTACAATAGATAGACCAGCAGGTGGCAGACAAGTCCTCTCCCATCCTACAACGGATAGACCAGCGGGTGGCAGACAAGTCCTCTCCCATCCTACAATAGATAGACCAGCAGGTGGCAGACAGGTCCTCTCCCATCCTACAATAGATAGACCAGCAGGTGGCAGACAGGTCCTCTCCCATCCTACAATAGATAGACCAGCAGGTGGCAGACAGGTCCTCTCCCATCCTACAATAGATAGACCAGTAGGTGGCAGACAGGTCCTCTCCCATCCTACAATATATAGACCAGCAGGTGGCAGACAGGTCCTCTCCCATCCTACAATAGATAGACCAGCAGGTGGCAGACAGGTCCTCTCCCATCCTACAATAGATAGACCAGCAGATGGCAGACAGGTCCTCTCCCATCATACAATAGATAGACCAGCAGGTGGCAGACAGGTCCTCTCCCATCCTACAATGGATAGACCAGCAGGTGGCAGACAGGTCCCTTTCCCATCCTACAATAGATAGACCAGCAGGTGGCAGACAGGTCCCTTTCCCATCCTACAATAGATAGACCAGCAGGTGGCAGACAGGTCCCTTTCCCATCCTACAATAGATAGACCAGCAGGTGGCAGACAGGTCCCTTTCCCATCCTACAATAGATAGACCAGCAGGTGGCAGACAGATCCTCTCCCATCCTACAATAGATAGACCAGCAGGTGGCAGACAGGTCCTCTCCCATCCTACAATAGATAGACCAGCAGGTGGCAGACAGGTCCCTTTCCCATCCTACAATAGATAGACCAGCAGGTGGCAGACAGGTCCCTTTCCCATCCTACAATAGATAGACCAGAGGGTGGCAGACAGGTCCTCTCCCATCCTACAATAGATAGACCAGCAGGTGGCAGACAGGTCCTCTCCCATCCTACAATAGATAGACCAGCAGGTGGCAGACAGGTCCTCTCCCATCCTACAATAGATAGACCAGCAGGTGGCAGACAGGTCCTCTCCCATCCTACAGAAGCCTCTAGAATGGACCAGCAGGTGGCAGACAGGTCCTCTCCCATCCTACAGTATCCTCTAGAATGGACCAACAGGTGGCAGACAGGTCCTCTCCCATCCTACAATAGATAGACCAGCAGGTGGCAGACAGGTCCTCTCCCATCCTACAATAGATA
The DNA here is from genome assembly GCF_023373465.1 of Oncorhynchus keta. Classification (NCBI taxonomy): domain Eukaryota; kingdom Metazoa; phylum Chordata; class Actinopteri; order Salmoniformes; family Salmonidae; genus Oncorhynchus; species Oncorhynchus keta. Next base: position 239,868 of record NW_026280722.1, on the reverse strand, counting down.
GACCAGCAGGTGGCAGACAGGTTCTCTCCCATCCTACAATAGATAGACCAGCAGGTGGCAGACAGGTCCTCTCCCATCCTACAGAAGCCTCTAGAATGGACCAGCAGGTGGCAGACAGGTCCTCTCCCATCCTACAGTATCCTCTAGAATGGACCAACAGGTGGCAGACAGATCCTCTCGTTCACCCAGAAATCAAATCAAATCAAATGTTATTTGTCACGTGCGCCGAATACAACAACCTTACTGTGAAATGCTTACTTACAAGCCCTTAACCAACAATGCTTTAAGAATTTAAAAGAAAAATTAAATCAAATCATATCACATTTTATTTGTCACACGCAAATGTTAATTTGAGTGTACAAAATGCTTGTGCTTCTAGTTCCGATAATGCAGCAATATCTAGCAAGTAATCTAACCTAACAATTTCACAACAACTACCTTATACACACAAGTGTACAGGAATGAATAAGAATATGTACATAAAAATATATGAATGAGTGACCGCCGAACAGCATAGGCAAGATGCAGTAGATGGTGTTGAGTACAGTATATACATATGAGATGAGTAATGTAGGGTATGTAAACATTATATAAAGTGGCATTGTTTAAAGTGGCTAGTGATACATTTATTACATAATTTTTTCATTATTAAAGTGGCTAGAGATGAGTCAGTATGTTGGCAGCAGCCACTCAATGTTAGTGATGGCTGTTTACCAGTCTGATGGCCTTGAGATTGAAAAACAGCTTCTGTCTCTCGATCCCCGCTTTGATGCACCTGCACTGACCTCGCCTTCTGAGATCCGATCCATTGTCCTGGGTGGTGGACCAAACAGAGGATCCGCTTCGGGAAAGTCGTATTCCTGGTCGTAATGTTGGTGAGTTGACGTTGCTCTTATATCCAATAATTCCTCCTGACTGTATGTAATAAAACTTAAGATTTCCTGGGGTAACAATGTAAGAAATAACACATAAAAAACAAAATACTGCATAGTTTCCTAGGAATGCGAAGCGAGGCGGCCATCTCTGTCGGCGCCGGAAGTAAAAAAATTGATAAGTAAAAAATAGACAATAAAAAAGACATGTAACAAATAATTAACTGGCAGCAGTAAATTAATAATAGCAAGAATAATAACAATAGCGAAGCTATATACAGGGCGAACCAGTACAGAGGCAATGTGCAGGGACATCAGTTAGTCAAGGCATTTGAAGTAATATGTACATGTAGGTAGAGTTAAAGTGACTATGCATAGATAATAAACAGAGAGTATCAGCATATAAGAGGGGTCTGGGTAGCCCTTGCTTAGCTGTTCAGGAGTCTTATGGCTTGGGGATAGAAGATGTTGAGAAGCCTCTTGGACCTCTTGGACCTAAACTTGGCTCTCTGAGAGAACAGTTAAGTTAAGAACAGTTAGAGAACAGCTAGGGTGGCTGGAGTCTTTGACAATTTTTAGGTCTGACACTGCCTGATATAGAGGCCCTGGATTGCTGGAAGCTTTTCCCCAGTGATGTACTGGGACGTACACATTGCCCTCTGTAGTGTCTTGTGGTCAGAGACAGAGCAGTTGCCATACCAGGCAGTGATGCAATCAGTCAAGATGCTCTCGATGGTGCATCTGTAGAACCTTTTGAGGATCTGTGGACCCATGCCGAATCTTTTCAGTCTCCTGAGGGTGAATAGGTTTTGTTGTGCCTTCTTCACGACTCTCTTAGTGTGTTTGGTCCATGATAGTTTGTTGGTGATGTGGACACCAAGGAACTTGAAGCTCTCAACCTGCTCCACTACAGCCCCGTCGATGAGAAGGGGGGCGTGCTCGGTCCTCCCATTCCTGTAGTCCACAATCATCTCCTTTGTCTTGATCATGTTGAGGGAGAGGTTGTTTTCCTGGCACCACATGGCCAGGTCTCTGACCTCCTCCCTATAGTCTCATCTTTGTCAGTGATCAGGCCTACCACTGTTGTGTCATCGGCAAACTTGATGATGGTGTTGGTGTCGTTCCTGGCCATGCAGTCATGAGTGAACATGGAGTACAGGAGGGGACTGAGCACGCACCCTTGAGGGACCCCCATGTTGAAGATCAGTGAGGCAAATTGGAGTGGGTTTGTGGAATGCAAATTGGAGTGGGTCTAGGTTTCTGGGATAATGGTGTTGATGTCAGCCATGACCAGCATTTCAAAGCACTTCATGGCTAAAAGATGTGAGTGCTACGGGTCGGTAGTCATTTAGGCAGGTTACCTTAGTGTTCTTAAGCACAGGGACTATGGTGGTCTGCTTGAAACATGTTGGTATTACAGACTCAGTCAGGGACAGGTTGAAAATGTCAGTGAAGAAACTTGCCAGTTGGTCGACTGCATGCTCGGTACATGTCCTGGTAATCCATCTGGCCCTGCGGCCTTGTGAATGTTGACCTATTTTAAGATCTTACTCACATCGTCTACGGAGAGAGTGATCACACAGTCGTCCTGAACAGTTCATGCTTTCATACATGTTTCAGTTGCCTCAAATACTGTTTCAGTTACCTCTATACTTGCCTCAAAGAGAGCATAGAAGTAATGTAGCTTGTCTGGTAGGCTTGTGTCACTGGGCAGCTCGCGGCCATGCTTCTCTTTGTAGTCTGTAATAGTTTGCAACATTTACCATAAACCTCATTATAGTCTGGCACTGCAACATTTAGCATAAACCTCATTATAGTCTGGCACTGCAACATTTACCATAAACCTCATTATAGTCTGGCACTGCAACATTTACCATAAACCTCATTATAGTCTGGCACTGCAACATTTACCATAAACCTCATTATAGTCTGGCACTGCAACATTTACCAGGAACCTCATTATAGTCTGGCACTGCAACATTTACCATAAACCTCATTATAGTCTGGCACTGCAACATTTACCAGGAACCTCATTATAGTCTGGCACTGCAACATTTACCATGATCCTCATGATATTTTTGCAATGTGATTTCATTTGAAACTTTTCGACAACAATGTACATTATAAAGTGATGTTTATGTATTGTTTAATTTACTAAACTCTAGTTAAATAATCACATTGACATTGGTTAGGAATAGTTTCCGTTACAATCAAACTGCAAGATTATTATGAGATTTAAGGTATTTTTTTACACTTTGCACAGTGCTTTTAGACTATGAAAATGTCACCCTCAGTAAACTGGTCAAATGTCACAGGAACTCTGCTCCCTCTTAAAAAACAGCAAACACCTGACCTTCCCACGTCGTTCACCAGGAGCCCTTTTTAGACGAAGGTGACTGGCTCTGGCAGTGGTTTGGCCCCCCTCTGCCCCCCATGAACGACCCTCAGGGGTCCTGCTCTCCCCTGTGTGTTGACAGTGTTACTGCACATGTGGGCCACTGAAAGATTGGGTGTACTTCCCTCTCAATTGTTCTGACCTCTGTAAACTTGGGGCCTGGGCTACCAATGGGCCTTTCCGGTCTGAAATATCTCACCCTTATTAAATTATTCTCCTAGGTATTTGCCCCCACTGGGCCCTCTGGACACGTGCCTCCAGCCAAGCTACAGAAGCCAAGTACTATGTTCATTAACTTTCCATTGAATGCAGTTTGATGCTAAAACAGGGTAACGACAAGGATAATGTGACTCTATGAAAAGGAAGTTTGGGAGTCCCCATAGACTAATTAGGACACAGACAAGTAGGTTTGTAAAATATTTAATTCACCTTGTCCTAATCCACTTTGTTTAAATGTTACGGTGAGAAAACGGAAGAGTAACAATTGCTTGCCTCTTAACCTTTGCTTTATAATAATGAGCTGATGTAACAATCTGATTATTATGCAGCTGAGAAATGTATCAGATATATACGTCAATGTTCTTATTACAGCATAACCTTCGGAACAACAGTGTCGTTATACCAGTCCTGTCAAAGACCAATACAGGAATGAAGCAGTGTGGATGCCTAATATGCCTAATTGTCTTTAGGTTCCTAATTCCTAACAGACCAATAAGTCTATCGCCTCCTTTGAATTCCATGCTGTCACAGTTACCAGCCCTTTCAAGCTTAACATCCTTATCATTTATCGCCCTCCAGGTCCCCTCGGAGAGTTCATCAATGAGCTTGATGCCTTGATAAGCTCCTTTCCTGAGGACGGCTCACCTCTCACAGTTCTGGGCGACTTTAACCTCCCCACGTCTACCTTTGACTCATTCCTCTCTGCCTCCTTCTTTCCACTCCTCTCCTCTTTGACCTCACCCTCTCACCTTCCCCCTACTCACAAGGCAGGCAATACGCTCGACCTCATCTTTACTAGATGCTGTTCTTCCACTAACCTCATTGCAACTCCCCTCGAAGTCTCCGACCACTACCTTGTATCCTTTTCCCTCTCGCTCTCATCCAACACTTCCCACACTGCCCCTACTCGGATGGTATCGCGCCGTCCCAACCTTCGCTCTCTCTCCCCCGCTACTCTCTCCTCTTCCATCCTATCATCTCTTCCCTCTGCTCAAACCTTCTCCAACCTATCTCCTGATTATGCCTCCTCAACCCTCCTCTCCTCCCTTTCTGCATCCTTTGACTCTCTATGTCCCCTATCCTCCAGGCCGGCTCGGTCCTCCCCTCCCGCTCCGTGGCTCGACGACTCATTGCGAGCTCACAGAACAGGGCTCCGGGCAGCCGAGCGGAAATGGAGGAAAACTCGCCTCCCTGCGGACCTGGCATCCTTTCACTCCTTCCTCTCTACATTTTCCTCCTCTGTCTCTGCTGCTAAAGCCACTTTCTACCACTCTAAATTCCAAGCATCTGCCTCTAACCCTAGGAAGCACTTTGCCACCTTCTCCTCCCTCCTGAATCCTCCTCCCCCTCCCCCCCTCCTCCCTCTCTGCAGATGACTTCGTCAACCATTTTGAAAAGAAGGTCGACGACATCCGATCCTCGTTTGCTAAGTCAAACGACACCGCTGGTTCTGCTCACACTGCCCTACCCTGTGCTCTGACCTCTTTCTCCCCTCTCTCTCCAGATGAAATCTCGCGTCTTGTGACGGCCGGCCGCCCAACAACCTGCCCGCTTGACCCTATCCCTCCTCTCTTCTCCAGACCATTTCCGGAGACCTTCTCCCTTACCTCACCTCGCTCATCAACTCATCCCTGACCGCTGGCTATGTCCCTTCCGTCTTCAAGAGAGCGAGAGTTGCACCCCTTCTGAAAAAACCTACACTCGATCCCTCCGATGTCAACAACTACAGACCAGTATCCCTTCTTTCTTTTCTCTCCAAAACTCTTGAACGTGCCGTCCTTGGCCAGCTCTCCCGCTGTCTCTCTCAGAATGACCTTCTTGATCCAAATCAGTCAGGTTTCAAGACTAGTCATTCAACTGAGACTGCTCTTCTCTGTATCACGGAGGCGCTCCGCACTGCTAAAGCTAACTCTCTCTCCTCTGCTCTCATCCTTCTAGACCTATCGGCTGCCTTCGATACTGTGAACCATCAGATCCTCCTCTCCACCCTCTCCGAGTTGGGCTTCTCCGGCGCGGCCCACGCTTGGATTGCGTCCTACCTGACAGGTCGCTCCTACCAGGTGGCGTGGCGAGAATCTGTCTCCTCACCACGCGCTCTCACCACTGGTGTCCCCCAGGGCTCTGTTCTAGGCCCTCTCCTATTCTCGCTATACACCAAGTCACTTGGCTCTGTCATAACCTCACATGGTCTCTCCTATCATTGCTATGCAGACGACACACAATTAATCTTCTCCTTTCCCCCTTCTGATGACCAGGTGGCGAATCGCATCTCTGCATGTCTGGCAGACATATCAGTGTGGATGACGGATCACCACCTCAAGCTGAACCTCGGCAAGACGGAGCTGCTCTTCCTCCCGGGGAAGGACTGCCCGTTCCATGATCTCGCCATCACGGTTGACAACTCCATTGTGTCCTCCTCCCAGAGCGCTAAGAACCTTGGCGTGATCCTGGACAACACCCTGTCGTTCTCAACTAACATCAAGGCGGTGGCCCGTTCCTGTAGAGTACGACCCTGCCTCACACAGGAAGCGGCGCAGGTCCTAATCCAGGCACTTGTCATCTCCCGTCTGGATTACTGCAACTCGCTGTTGGCTGGGCTCCCTGCCTGTGCCATTAAACCCCTACAACTCATCCAGAACGCCGCATCCCGTCTGGTGTTCAACCTTCCCAAATTCTCTCACGTCACCCCGCTCCTCCGCGGCTTCCAGTTGAAGCTCGCATCCGCTACAAGACCATGGTGCTTGCCTACGGAGCTGTGAGGGGAACGGCACCTCAGTACCTCCAGGCTCTGATCAGGCCCTACACCCAAACAAGGGCACTGTGTTCATCCACCTCTGGCCTGCTCGCCTCCCTACCACTGAGGAAGTACAGTTCCCGCTCAGCCCAGTCAAAACTGTTCGCTGCTCTGGCCCCCCAATGGTGGAACAAACTCCCTCACGATGCCAGGACAGCGGAGTCAATCACCACCTTCCGGAGACACCTGAAACCCCACCTCTTTAAGGAATACCTAGGATAGGATAAAGTAATCCTTCTCACCCCGCCCCCCCCTTAAAAGATTTAGATGCACTATTGTAAAGTGGCTGTTCCACTGGATGTCATAAGGTGAATGCACCAATTTGTAAGTCGCTCTGGATAAGAGCGTCTGCTAAATGACTTAAATGTAAATGTAAATGCAATAAATGATATAATGGTACACTGTATGCCATTTAGCAGACGGGTGCATACTTTTTACGTACGGGTGGTCCTGGGAATCTAACCCACTGTCCGTCCTGGCATCCATCCATCCAGCCATCCAGCAGCCCTTCTGTTTAATGCTGTGTCAGTCAGAGCCATCTCCATGTTGCCTGCTTCCGTGCCTCCAGCCACCAGTCCTGTAGCCTATAGAAACTGGCCCTGGCTGGGCTGGGGTTTGATTGATGAGGGCCCCACTGTGCTGGGCCCTCCCAGGTGAGCAGGCCTTCAGAAGTGAGGCGTTTGGAGGCGCTGTGTGATAACATGGAGCTGTCCTCCCTGCCACCATCTTACTACGAGCCTCATTCTTCATGAGCATGTCCACATCACAGCCTCACAGCAGGCAGAGCCCAACACGTCTCTCCTCCCCTCTTCTCCATCCTCTTTTCTCCCCTTCCGCTGGTGTTACCAGGAAACAGAGGAGAGTTCATTCCAACTCCACATGAGTCAGTTTGAGCTCCACGATGGAACGTTAGTTTGAATTCCATATTCAGTGTTCTGTGGTTACAGTGCAATATATTGCAAAAGTGATTTTGAGGCGTGAAAGCTTGAGCTGTGTACACAGGATAGATTCAGAGTTTCAGAGTTATGAATAAACTGTCAACCTTCCTGGCCTTAATGGACACTAAGGGTGGCGTGATCCAAGATCCAAACAATCATATGCAGTCTCTGACCGACCTCTGACGACCACATAGAGAGTAGCCAGACAGACTCGCGCGTGGTCTGGACTTCAGGAGCTTAATGTGTCCCACTTACTCCAAAATGATCTTCTTCTCCTGGGCCAGCAGAGCAGAGAGGTGGGCCCTACCTTCCATCACCACAACCTGCACCCCAGACACTCAGACCTTCATTCCTCCCTGCCTTCTGCTCTCTTTTTTTTGTGAGAATTGCAGCGTGGCGTCCAGGTCCTGATGGGTTTGCTGGCAGATTGGGCCAGAACTCCTCACTGAGAACCACTGTTCCTCCATTGCTAAGGGAGAGGCAGGGGGAATGTACAGGGACCACCCGATTGTTTTTGATCCGTCCCAACCTAGTTTACCTAAGGTATTCCCATTCAGCAATTATTGGGTGAATGGACTTTTTATAGGCTAGCCGTATGCTCCAAGTCAAACACAGACACACACACACACACACACACACACACACACACACACACACACACACACACACACACACACACACACACACACACACACACACACACACACACACACACACACACACACACACACACACACACACACAGAGTTCCCTTCTGCTACAAATGCATGTAGTCTGGTAGAGGTTGACAGATTAATCGGAATGGCCGATTAATTAGGGCCAATTTCAAGGTTTCATATCAATCGGAAATCAGCATTTTTATTATTATTTTTACAACTTTATTTAACGAGGCAAGTCAGATAAGAACACATTCTTATTTTCAATGACGGCCTAGGAACGGTGGGTTAACTGCCTTGTTCAGGGGCAGAACGACAGATTTATACCTTGTCAGCTCAGGGATTCAATCGTGCAACTTTAGGGTTAACTAGTCCAACACTCTAACCACCTGCCTCACGAGGAGCCTGCCTGTTACGCAAATGCAGTAAGAAGCCAAGGTAAGTTGCTAGCTAGCATTAAACTTAATCAATCATAATCACTAGTTATAACTACACATGGTTGATGATATTACTAGTTTATCTAGCGTGTCCTGCGTCCTGCATTGCATATAATCGATGCAGTGCGCATTCGCGAAAAGGACTGTCGTTGCTCCAACGTGTACCTAACCATAAACATCAATGCCTTTCTTAAAATCAATATACAGAAGTATATATTTTTATACCTGCATATTTAGCTAAAAGAAATCCGGGTTAGCAGGCAATATTAACCAGGTGATATTGTGTCACTTCTCTTGCGTTCATTGCATGCAGAGTCAGGGTATATGCAACAGTTTGGGCCGCCTGGCTCATTGCGAACTAATTTGCCAGAATTTATACGTAATTATGACATAACATTGAAGGTTGTGCAATGTAACAGCAATATTTAGACTTAGGGATGCCACCCGTTAGATAAAATACGGAACGGTTCCGTGTTTCACTGAAAGAATAAATGTTTTGTTTTCGAGATGATAGTTTCCGGATTCGATATTAATGACCTAAGGGTCGTATTTCTGTGTGTTATTATGTTATAATTAAGTATATGATTTGATAGAGCAGTCTGAGCGATGGTAGGCACCAGCAGGCTCATGAGCATTCATTCAAACAGCACTTTCGTGCGTTTTGCCAGCAGCTCTGCTGTTTATGACTTCAAGCCTATCAACTCCCGAGATTAGGCTGGTGTAACCGATGTAAAATCGCTAGCTAGTTAGCGGGGTACGCGCTAATAGTGTTTCAATCGCCACTTGCTCTGAGACTTGGAGTAGTTATTCCCCTTGCTCTGCATGGGTAACGCTGCTTCGAGGGTGGCTGTTGTCGATGTGTTCCTGGTTAGAGCCCAGGTAGGGGCGAGGAGAGTGACGGAAGCTATACTGTTACACTGGCAATACTAAAGTGCCTATAAGAACATCCAATAGAGAAATAGTCCTATAATTCCTATCATAACTACAACTTAAAACTTCTTACCTGGGAATATTGAAGACTCGTGTAAAAGGAACCACCAGCTTTCATATGTTCTCATGTTCTGAGCAAGGAACTTAAACGTTAGCTTTCTTACATGGCACATATTGCACTTTTACTTTCTTCTCCAACACTTTGTTTTTGCATTATTTAAACCAAATTGAACATGTTTCACTATTTATTTGAGGCTAAATTAATTTTATTGATGTATTATATTAAAGTTAAAATAAGTGTGCATTCTGTAACGATCGTCTGTTGAAGAAGGTGAGGACCAAAGCACAGCGTGGTAAGTGTTCATTCTGTACCGATCGTCTGTTGAAGAAGGTGAGGACCAAAGCGCAGCGTCGTAAGTGTTCATTCTGTACCGATCGTCTGTTGAAGAAGGTGAGGACCAAAGCGCAGCGTGGTAAGTGTGCATTCTGTACCGATCGTCTGTTGAAGAAGGTGAGGACCAAAGCGCAGCGTGGTAAGTGTGCAATCTGTACCGATCGTCTGTTGAAGAAGGTGAGGACCAAAGCACAGCGTGGTAAGTGTTCATGAATTTTATTTCAACTGAACAAAGAAGAATGAACGAAAACCGGAACAGTCCTGTCAGGTGCAGAAACACAAAACAGAAAATAACTACCCACAAATACCCTGTGGGAAAAAGCTACCTAAGTATGGTTCCCAATCAGAGACAACGATAGACAGCTGTCCCTGATTGAGAACCATACAAGCCAAAACAAATATATACAAAACCATAGAAAAAGGAACATAGAATGCCCACCCAAATCACACCCTGACCTAACCAAAATAGAGACATAAATAGCTCTAAGGTCAGGGCGTGACACATTCAGTATTGTTGTAATTGTCATTACTACAAATAAATAAAAACAATCGTCCGATTAATCGGTATCAGCTATTCTAATGAACAGTGAGATGGCTATTGGCTGTTGCAGTATGTGTTGGTTTTGGTGATTCATTCAGTGGCCACAGCCCTTTGTAAACACAGGAGACATGTTTTGTGTTCTTTCTTTTTAATAAGAGCGGTCTGGGAAACTTGACCATGGCACGGTTCTGTAGATGTGTGCCTGCAGACAGGTGTCAGTTAGGCCTAGAGAGATTAATGCATGCACGGCATTTCCCGTACCTGTAAGATTTACAACCGACTATGTTGGACAGGCCACATTGGTCAGACTTTTAAATACCTTATAATTGGGCTTAAACAAGTCTTTAATTTCAACTTCTGACAGACTCATACATAGCCAGTCACCACTAGCAAACAAACAAGACGTGTTTTAGCATTGGAAAGGTCTGGAGAATGAACCAAAATATTTCCTGTGGTGCCAGCCCAGCCCAGCCCAGCCCAGGTTCTGGCGTGGCAGTTGTATCCAACCGCCATCCAGCAAGAACATTTTGCCAGCATGAAATAGACCTGAATGTGTAATACATTTATTAACAGAACATGTATATACTGAGTACTTCAAATGAGTGGGTGGTGGTGGCTGCATGAAAGGCCATGGTCTATCACCAGTTTAACACCACAGTTAGTGGTCTGAATAGGCACCATGAACTCCCACACGCACACCACTAACTGCTCCTCTGTCTCCCCCACTTTAACCTGGTCTGTCTCCCCCACTTCAACCTGGTCTGTCTCCTCCACCTTAACCTGGTCTGTCTCCTCCACCTTAACCTGGTCTGTCTCCTCCACCGTAACCTGGTTTGTCTCCCCCACTTTAACCTGGTCTGTCTCCTCCAACTTAGCATGGTCTGTCTCCCCCACTTTAACCTGGTCTGTCTCCCCCACTTTAACCTGGTCTGTCTCCTCCAATTTAACCTGGTCTGTCTCCCCCACTTTAACCTGTTCTGTCTCCCCCACTTCAACCTGGTCTGTCTCCTCCACCTTAACCTGGTCTGTCTCCTCAACCTTAACCTGGTCTGTCTCCTCCACCTTAACCTGGTTTGTCTCCTCCAATTTAGCATGGTCTGTCTCCCCCACTTTAACCTGGTCTGTCTCCTCCAATTTAGCATGGTCTGTCTCCCCCACTTTAACCTGGTCTGTCTCCCCCACTTTAACCTGGTCTGTCTCCCCCACTTTAACCTGGTCTGTCTCCCCCACTTCAACCTGGTCTGTCTCCTCCACCTTAACCTGGTCTGTCTCCTCCACCTTAACCTGGTCTGTCTCCTCCACCTTAACCTGGTTTGTCTCCCCCACTTTAACCTGGTCTGTCTCCTCCAACTTAGCATGGTCTGTCTCCCCCACTTTAACCTGGTCTGTCTCCTCCAATTTAGCATGGTTTGTCTCCTCCACCTTAACCTGGTCTGTCTCCCCACTTTAACCTGGTCTGTCTCCTCCAATTTAACCTGGTCTGTCTCCCCCACTTTAACCTGTTCTGTCTCCCCCACTTCAACCTGGTCTGTCTCCTCCACCTTAACCTGGTCTGTCTCCTCCACCTTAACCTGGTCTGTCTCCTCCACCTTAACCTGGTTTGTCTCCCCACTTTAACCTGGTCTGTCTCCTCCAATTTAGCATGGTCTGTCTCCCCACTTTAACCTGGTCTGTCTCCTCCAATTTAGCATGGTCTGTCTCCCCACTTTAACCTGGTCTGTCTCCCCCACTTTAACCTGGTCTGTCTCCCCCACTTTAACCTGGTCTGTCTCCTCCAACTTAGCATGGTCTGTCTCCCCACTTTAACCTGGTCTGTCTCCTCCACCTTAACCTGGTCTGTCTCCCCCACTTTAACCTGGTCTGTCTCCTCCAACTTAGCATGGTCTGTCTCCCCACTTTAACCTGGTCTGTCTCCTCCAATTTAGCATGGTTTGTCTCCCCCACTTTAACCTGGTCTGTCTCCTCCAACTTAGCATGGTCTGTCTCCCCACTTTAACCTGGTCTGTCTCCTCCAATTTAGCATGGTCTGTCTTCCCCACTTTAACCTGGTCTGTCTCCCCACTTTAACCTGGTCTGTCTCCTCCACCTTAACCTTGTCTGTCTCCCCCACTTCAACCTGGTCTGTCTCCTCCAACTTAGCCTGGTCTGTCTTCACCAATTTAGCCTGGTCTGTCTCCTCCAACTTAGCCTGGTCTGTCTCCTCCAACTTAGCCTGGTCTGTCTTCACCAATTTAGCCTGGTCTGTCTCCTCCAACTTAGCCTGGTCTGTCTCCACCAACTTAGCCTGATCTGTCTCCAACATCTTAGCCTGGTCTGTCTCCACCAACTTAGCCTGATCTGTCTCCAACATCTTAGCCTGGTCTATCTCCACCAACTTAGCCTGGTCTGTCTCCACCAACTTAGCCTGCTCTGTTTCCAACATCTTAGCCTGGTCTGTCTCCACCAACCTAGCCTGTCAACATGGCATACTGCAGCATGATACTGTATGCCAGTAAGGTCCACCAGACCAACTTGATGGTGGGATAAGTGCATTGTTTTCCTTGAACCAATGACCCCCTTTATTTAGCACTGTGGTTATACTACAGATCCCATAATAACTTGCAAAACTGAGTCTCTTGCTTTCTGCAACAATACTAACTTGGTCAAATGTAAAAAACAAAATGCCAAAATGTGTCAAATAAATGGATTATACCTTTTGTTTAATGACTATTTATAATAGGTGTCCGAGAGCTAGCTATCGTCTTCGGAAAGCTACCGTCAGAGACAACGGTAGTACTAACCGGAGTTAGACAACAATTTGCCCAGTGTCATCCGGCTTAGGATTTGGCCGGGGAAGGACGCCATTGTAAATAAGAATTTGTTCTTAACTGACTTGCCCAGTTAAATAAAGGATAAATGCAAATACTATTTAAATATGATGTTACTTAGATGGAAGCACCGGTGAGTCAAAAGACTGGGGGATTTAAAGGAGTAAACCATTTTTATTTAATATGTTTGTTTTTTTAACATATTTTGCCAGTTTTGGACATTTTATGATAGATCACTTAGGCCTACTCATATACTCCTCATTACATACTGCTGTAACGTTTTGTACGGGGTCAGGGGCCTAAAGGTTGTAGATCACTTAGGCCTACTCATATACTCCTCATCACATACTGCTGTAACGTTTTGTACAGGGTTAGGGGCCTAAAGGTCGTAGAGAAACACCTGAGCTGACTTCCAGTAAAAGCAGAGATGGGCAGGGTTTCCTGTCTCTGAGAAAAATACCCCAAAATGGTTAAAGAAAAGTTAAGAATAACCCCATTTCAACTGGTTTGTTTTCCTCTGTAATTCAATGAAATTCAAGTTGGTTGGTCAAACCAAAAAGACCTCTTCAAAATGGAAAAGAAGAAGTAAACAAAAACAAAGAGAGACCAATGAAGATTGTGTCCTGAGTAATGTTGTCTACAGAACACACTGCCCTGTTTTTCTTTAGAGATGGTGTCTGAGTCATTTGTCTACAGAACATGTTGCACTGTTTATCTTTAGAGATGGTGTCTGAGTCATTTGTCTACAGCACACGCTGCCCTGTTTATCTTTAGAGATGGTGTCTGAGTCATTTGTCTACAGCACACGCTGCCCTGTTTTTCTTTAGAGATGGTGTCTGAGTCATTTGTCTACAGCACACGCTGCCCTGTTTATCTTTAGAGATGGTGTCTGAGTCATTTGTCTACAGCACACGCTGCCCTGTTTATCTTTAGAGATGGTGTCTGAGTCATTTGTCTACAGCACACGCTGCCCTGTTTATCTTTAAAGATGGTGTCTGAGTCATTTGTCTACAGCACACGCTGCCCTGTTTATCTTTAGAGATGGTGTCTGAGTCATTTGTCTACAGAACATGTTGCACTGTTTATCTTTAAAGATGGTGTCCTGAGTCATTTGTCTACAGCACAGGCTGCCCTGTTTATCTTTAGAGATGGTGTCTGAGTAATTTTGTCTACAGCACAGGCTGCCCTGTTTATCTTTAAAGATGGTGTCCTGAGTCATTTTGTCTACAGCACAGGCTGCCCTGTTTATCTTTAAAGATAGTGTCCTGAGTCATTTTGTCTACAGCACACGCTGCCCTGTTTAGCTTTAAAGATGGTGTCCTGAGTCATTTTGTCTACAGCACATACTGCCCTGTTTATCTTTAAAGATGGTGTCCTGAGTCATTTTGTCTACAGCACACGCTGCCCTGTTTAGCTTTAAAGATGGTGTCCTGAGTCATTTTGTCTACAGCACACACTGCCCTGTTTATCTTTAAAGATGGTGTCCTGAGTCATTTTGTCTACAGCACACGCTGCCCTGTTTATCTTTAAAGATGGTGTCCTGAGTCATTTTGTCTACAGCACACGCTGCCCTGTTTATCTTTAAAGATAGTGTCCTGAGTCATTTTGTCTACAGCACACGCTGCCCTGTTTATCTTTAAAGATAGTGTCCTGAGTCATTTTGTCTACAGCACACGCTGCCCTGTTAATCTTTAAAGATAGTGTCCTGAGTCATTTTGTCTACAGCACACGCTGCCCTGTTAATCTTTAAAGATGGTGTCCTGAGTCATTTTGTCTACAGCACACGCTGCCCTGTTAATCTTTAAAGATAGTGTCCTGAGTCATTTTGTCTACAGCACACGCTGCCCTGTTAATCTTTAAAGATACTGTCCTGAGTCATTTTGTCTACAGCACACGCTGCCCTGTTTATCTTTAAATATAGTGTCCTGAGTCATTTTGTCTACAGCACACGCTGCCCTGTTTATCTTTAAAGATGGTGTCCTGAGTCATTTTGTCTACAGCACACGCTGCCCTGTTAATCTTTAAAGATAGTGTCCTGAGTCATTTTGTCTACAGCACACGCTGCCCTGTTAATCTTTAAAGATACTGTCCTGAGTCATTTTGTCTACAGCACACGCTGCCCTGTTTATCTTTAACGATAGTGTCCTGAGTCATTTTGTCTACAGCACACGCTGCCCTGTTTATCTTTAAATATAGTGTCCTGAGTCATTTTGTCTACAGCACACGCTGCCCTGTTAATCTTTAAAGATAGTGTCCTGAGTCATTTTGTCTACAGCACACGCTGCCCTGTTTATCTTTAACGATAGTGTCCTGAGTCATTTTGTCTACAGCACACGCTGCCCTGTTTATCTTTAAATATAGTGTCCTGAGTCATTTTGTCTACAGCACACGCTGCCCTGTTTATCTTTAAAGATAGTGTCCTGAGTCATTTTGTCTACAGCACACGCTGCCCTGTTTATCTTTAAAGATGGTGTCCTGAGTCATTTTGTCTACAGCACACGCTGCCCTGTTTATCTCTAAAGATAGTGTCCTGAGTCATTTTGTCTACAGCACACGCTGCCCTGTTTATCTTTAAAGATAGTGTCCTGAGTCATTTTGTCTACAGCACACGCTGCCCTGTTTATCTTTAAAGATAGTGTCCTGAGTCATTTTGTCTACAGCACACGCTGCCCTGTTAATCTTTAAAGATAGTGTCCTGAGTCATTTTGTCTACAGCACACGCTGCCCTGTTTATCTCTAAAGATGGTGTCCTGAGTCATTTTGTCTACAGCACACGCTGTCCTGTTTATCTTTAAAGATAGTGTCCTGAGTCATTTTGTCTACAGCACACACTGCCCTGTTTTCGTTTTCCTTCTCCTCAATGGAAATCTATTCTTGCTTCTGAATGTGATATACTTTCAGTGCAATACGCAAACATAGAGAGATGAAGTATAAAGATATTCTAGTAAAATAGAAATGATGTAGCATGCTGTGGTTTGATGCTGACGATAGTCTCATTTGTGCTTTGAATGACTTTCCATAGTATGAGTCAACTGACCATTCTCTTCCATGGTTTAGGGTTGGAATGCTGTGGTGAAAACACAGCTTGTCGGCTTGTTTCTGACCCTGAGGTAAGAATGATTTGAGTGTGACGTTGACCTACTACAGGCCCTAAATAGACACCTATATAAGTGAACAGAGACCTTTTCTCCAAAGCTGTCTAGCATCACGTGACTCAGTAGCCATCATTGTAATCCATTCTGACTTTAGTAGACACGTTTTGCCTTTCTCTAAATAGGGGCAGCTTTTTGAAATAATTTGCCAACAATGTCAACCAAGGACAAATGTTTATTTTAGAAGTCATGTTTGAATATTGATTTTGTTTCCATATATTTCTATTCTTGGCTCAGTGAGTCTGTACGTCTCTGAGACATTTGTTTTGGAAGGAAACGCCAGGTCTGAATTCATGTAGGGCTCGGTATTGGGACGTTTTCAGTGTAAGGCAAGTCATGATAAGGGAATCTGTGTCAAGGAGTCCAAGCTAAATAAACTCAGTACTGGCATACTTTATTTTTAAACCCTGCCTTGGAATATCATGCCTACCACATTGGAAAAATACAACTGTTAATATCAAAAATCTGAGGAGGAACTTTTCCTTTTTCTTCTTTTCATTGTGTTTATACAGGATTGTGTTCCATGTGCAATAAAACACCTTTGACCGATTCCAATAAAATAGGACATTCTTCAATGTCTCTTACCATGTCTGCTGGCTCGGCTGAAATTCTGTCTGAGAAGCAAACTGTACCCTGACTATGGGATTCTGGGGCGCAGAACTCACCCCAGCCAGTGTGGGTTAGAACAGCATATCCTGAATGAACACAACGTCAATGGACCTTAACACCATATAATAGAATGGAAAGAATCTTCTTCTAGCATTTTCATTCTGATGGTGTTGAGAGAATCTTACTTGGTATACTTTTTCAACATTTCTACAAGGGATTTGTTTTATTCCACCCGCTTTGAGAGAATAGATGCAAATTGAGTCATTTTGTTTCATCAATAAGATCTCAGCATTTCTTGATGACCAATTCACAACAAAAACAATGATATCTGTCGTATGATCAATTCCATATAAGATTGTTAGATCCTCTATCATGTTTTCATGGTATGACTTATGAATTAGCGAGCTATGGAACAATCCTACCCACTCCCTCCTGTCAGACTGAGGATAAATCAACCATATTATACATCTGTTTAAATGGTGGCAACCCAAACACAAGGTCCTGAGCAGTCAGCAAAATCAATCAATCAATCAATTGGCCTTGTTAAAGTCACACCGCGTGTCGAAGGTGAGCAATAAAAAGTAGTCTTGTGTTGGAGGAGGGGTTAGGGATGGAGGGAGGGATCATTTTCTATCCCTCCTTAAGTAAATACAAGAGCTCCAGTGGTGGTTATTAGACACATCACAATCCCTGGTTATTTGGCAGGCTCTTGCTAATGGAAGACTAGTAGACTGAGTGGACGTCACAAGCGGGGGGCCTGAACAAAGAGGTCCTTTCTGTGGGCTGAGAGGTGCTGAAAGGTTGGGTGAGGGTGGCAGGAGCTGTGTAGAGAAGCCACTATCATGCTGGGCTTGACATGCTGCATGGGGGCCTACCCACAGACAAAGGCATATTATCCATCCTATACTGCAGTCAGAGCCCCCCAAGGTTGTGTATTGAGACCAGCTCACTGCTGTTGATTAGCAGGGAGGGAGAAACAACATTGCAGGCAGCAGACAGCAATGATATAATATAATAGTGTTCCTCAACTCTTTCCTTGAGTACATTCAATGTTACCCTTTTTTCTTCAAGCAGACAACATTGAACTAATCAAGGGATTGATGATTAGTGGAGCTGTTGAACCAGGTGTGCTAGTGTGAGGCTAGAACATACAGGTGTAATGTTGGAGGTACTGAAGGTCCGGAGTTGAGAAACTGGTATACAAATAGTATGGTGGTCAAAGCTGATTGGCCATTGAATGAGCACCTATGTGGATATGAGGGTAGCAGGCAGCCTATTGGTTAGAGCAGTGATAAACACCTATGTGGATGTGAGGGTAGCAGGCAGCCTATTGGTTAGAGCAGTGATAAACACCTATGTGGATATGAGGGTAGCAGGCAGCCTATTGGTTAGAGCAGTGATAAATACCTATGAGGGTAGCAGGCAGCCTATTGGTTAGAGCAGTGATAAATACCTATGAGGGTAGCAGGCAGCCTATTGGTTAGAGCAGTGATAAATACCTATGAGGGTAGCAGGCAGCCTATTGGTTAGAGCAGTGATAAATACCTATGTGGATGTGAGGGTAGCAGGCAGCCTATTGGTTAGAGCAGTGATAAATACCTATGAGGGTAGCAGGCAGCCTATTGGTTAGAGCAGTGATAAATACCTATGAGGGTAGCAGGCAGCCTATTGGTTAGAGCAGTGATAAATACCTATGAGGGTAGCAGGCAGCCTATTGGTTAGAGCAGTGATAAATACCTATGTGGATATGAGGGTAGCAGGCAGCCTATTGGTTAGAGCAGTGATAAACACCTATGTGGATGTGAGGGTAGCAGGCAGCCTATTGGTTAGAGCAGTGATAAATACCTATGTGGATGTGAGGGTAGCAGGCAGCCTATTGGTTAGAGCAGTGATAAATACCTATGTGGATGTGAGGGTAGCAGGCAGCCTATTGGTTAGAGCAGTGATAAACACCTATGTGGATGTGAGGGTAGCAGGCAGCCTATTGGTTAGAGCAGTGATAAATACCTATGTGGATATGAGGGTAGCAGGCAGCCTATTGGTTAGAGCAGTGATAAATACCTATGTGGATATGAGGGTAGCAGGCAGCCTATTGGTTAGAGCAGTGATAAATACCTATGTGGATATGAGGGTAGCAGGCAGCCTATTGGTTAGAGCAGTGATAAACACCTATGTGGATGTGAGGGTAGCAGGCAGCCTATTGGTTAGAGCAGTGATAAACACCTATGTGGATGTGAGGGTAGCAGGCAGCCTATTGGTTAGAGCAGTGATAAATACCTATGTGGATATGAGGGTAGCAGGCAGCCTATTGGTTAGAGCAGTGATAAACACCTATGTGGATGTGAGGGTAGCAGGCAGCCTATTGGTTAGAGCAGTGATAAATACCTATGTGGATGTGAGGGTAGCAGGCAGCCTATTGGTTAGAGCAGTGATAAACACCTATGTGGATATGAGGGTAGCAGGCAGCCTATTGGTTAGAGCATTGGGCCAGTAACCAAAAAGTTGCTTGTTTCAATTCCCTGATCCAACAATGTGCAAGGCACTTAACCATAATTGCTCATGTATGTCGTGCTGCATAAGAGTGTCTGTTAAATGTCCTAGAAGATGATGTAACATGTAGTTATTGTCTGATGGGGATAAATCAAAGATCTTGATGTTGTGGTCTCCAATGTGACCTTCTGGGTCTGGTTGTTGATGCACTGGATCTGGGTGTTGAGAGTTCTGGGCCCGTGTCCACAAAGCGTCTCAGTGTCGGAGTGCTGATCCAGGATCCGTTTTGCATTTTGGATCATGATGAATAAGATTATATAGACAGATCCTAGATCAGCACTCCAACTCTGAGATGCTTTGTAGCTTTGATGCTTTGTCTCCATCTCTGGGATAAACCAGGAGTACGTTTTGTAGTTTTACAGAGGACTGAAACATGGTCCTCCCTGTACAAACGGATGGATATTAGTGTCTTGGCAGAGATACTTAACCTGCTCCCTTTCTGGCCAAGTACCATACTCCTCCCCCTTAAAAGAACTGGAAAACATTTTCCTTAATAAGAATTAACTGTGAACACACACATCTAGCAATTCATTAAGCCCTTAGTCAAGTGCAGGGAGTGGTGTGTGTCCGGGGGGAGAAGAGGGGCTCTCTGCCCAGGCTGCCCCATTGAATGATGGAATCTAAAAGTTAACATGGCAAAGAGTCATAGCTCATTGATTCTCAGTGCCACAGCTTCTGACGTCACAACAACATAATCCAGACCACATGTACCCAAAAATGCCCTTCTTGAATGTTAAAGTGGTGGATGTCTGTCTGAGGAAGCTTGCATCCAACGTAAAATACAGTTTCCAAAAGGACACTAATTTGTTTTGTTGAGGGATTTTAGGACAGAAGGTGCTGCCTGGGACTCACACAATGGCTGTGTCGCTCTAAGGGGAAGGTGTAGATATACACACACGCACACAGACTTACTCTCCATCTCTCTCAGTTGGTTTAAGCTACTCAAGCGTTCAAGATGCAGAGTCAGCTGATCGTGTTGATGTATGCCATACAGATGTCCTACTCCGTGTAAGTAGGACATCTGGAGTTCGATGCCATCTCTGTGTAAGTCAGACATCTGGAGTTCGATGCCATCTCCGTGTAAGTCAGACATCTGGAGTTCGATGCCATCTCTGTGTAAGTCAGACATCTGGAGTTCGATGCCATCTCTATGTAAGTCAGACATCTGGAGTTCGATGCCATCTCTGTGTAAGTCAGACATCTGGAGTTCGATGCCATCTCTGTGTAAGTCAGACATCTGGAGTTCGATGCCATCTCTGTGTAAGTCAGACATCTGGAGTTCGATGCCATCTCTGTGTAAGTCAGACATCTGGAGTTCGATGCCATCTCCGTGTAAGTAGGACATCTGGAGTTCGATGCCATCTCTGTGTAAGTCAGACATCTGGAGTTCGATGCCATCTCCGTGTAAGTCAGACATCTGGAGTTCGATGCCATCTCTGTGTAAGTCAGACATCTGGAGTTCGATGCCATCTCTATGTAAGTCAGACATCTGGAGTTCGATGCCATCTCTGTGTAAGTCAGACATCTGGAGTTCGATGCCATCTCTGTGTAAGTCAGACATCTGGAGTTCGATGCCATCTCTGTGTAAGTCAGACATCTGGAGTTCGATGCCATCTCTGTGTAAGTCAGACATCTGGAGTTCGATGCCATCTCTGTGTAAGTCAGAAATCTGGAGTTCGATGCCATCTCTGTGTAAGTCAGACATCTGGAGTTCGATGCCATCTCTGTGTAAGTCAGACATCTGGAGTTCGATGCCATCTCTGTGTAAGTCAGACATCTGGAGTTCGATGCCATCTCCGTGTAAGTCAGACATCTGGAGTTCGATGCCATCTCTGTGTAAGTCAGACATCTGGAGTTCGATGCCATCTCCGTGTAAGTCAGACATCTGGAGTTCGATGCCATCTCTGTGTAAGTCAGACATCTGGAGTTCGATGCCATCTCTGTGTATGTTGAACGTCTGGAGTTTGAACGTATGCCTGATGAGTCAAAGTAGAAGCAGCTGTTCACAGATGAATTAATCATTACATTTGTCACTGATGTTTGACTGTGAATGGCACTTTTAACATGCGGTATAAATCATCCAGTAGAAAAACTAGACTCATAATTAGGAATAGATTGGTTTCATTGAAGGTGGCATGATCATGTTCATAACATACATTTGGATTAAGTCCCTTGGCTTTGTTCCCTGACCACAAAAAAACAAGGCTCTGGTTTTATTTTGGCAAAATTAAATTATACTAAATTACTTTTTAATAACCAAGTAGTAAGTATATAATAACTACTAGTTGACCATTCGCCAGTCACTTCAGCACTTCAGCAGACATGGGGATGGTCAACTGAGATCCACTGTGGCAGGCATGTGTGGCTGGCAGGGTTAAAGCCTTCTAACCAGAGGAAAGACCTGGGGGCCTTGCGACAGGCCCGTGAACCATAGGGGTGATTCCCTGGCCGCCGCACACAGTCCGCCTTTCACCTCCCTCTGTTCACACAAAGAGGAACTTATCCAAGCCCCCTTCTCCCTTCCCCACCAACCTCCCTCTCCATTCCCCACCTCCCCCCTCTCCCCCTCTCCCTTCCTCACCTCTCCCCTCTCCCTTCCCCACCTCCCCCTCTCTCCATTCCCCACCTCCCCCTCTCTACCCCTCCACCCCCTCTCTACCCCTCCACCCCCTCTCTCCCCCACATCTTCATTATAACCAGGAGCCAAGTCTCACCACAGTATAATAAAAAGCTGCCTGGCTGAACAGCCCCTGCCAGAGAATCACAGCACAGCAGACTAGGGAGGAGAGGAGAAGGTCCAGGTTCAACCTGTAGAAGTATACTGGAGAATAGGTGGCCAGACTGATGCTTGTACAGGTTGCTACAGTAGGTGGCAGTGTGGAGCAATGAGTGGGAGCTATAGGATTTCCACGGAGATGAATACAGTCATATACCAGTGTTGGCCATGTGAGTTTCCATGGTATTTGTAGATTGTTAAGCATTCTATAATACATATGTAGCAGTTATGTCAAGCCCCTGTTATAGTCCTGTTAATGTGAGTTTCATCGACATTAAAAGAACCCAAAGCAAAGTGAACCAAATAAATGTGTACAAATCATGATGTCGTCTCTTTCAAGTTCAACCAAGTATACAGACTCAAAAGACAGATGTAATGTATTCAGTTATCAGAATATATTATCAAGTGGTGAAAGTGTCAGATCAGACTGATGCAGTAGGACACTGCAGTAGTACATCATGCAGGTTTACAGAGCCTCCGTCAAACAGAAACTCAAAGGGCTGGGTAAGATGGAGTGGAGCATTTGAGAGTATATATTTAATGATATCTGTGAAAACGAAACAGAAAAACAGCCTAAAACATGGAAAAACAAAGTGGCAGACAAACGATTCCTGGGCAACATATGTTACTTCTCCCTCAAATGGTAGTTGTCTGCCAAAAGCACTGCTCAGACTCAGTACGGTCAAACGCTAGAAGGGGGAAGAGATTACCAGAACCACATGAGATGGCTAGAGACTAAAATAGCAACATTGGTGTAAAGAGACACTCAGACAACTGGAATAAATGATTCTGTATATTCCCCAGTTATAATAATAATAATTATTATTATATTATTCCCAACAGAAAGTGAAATTGATGTTTTCAATTACAGAAATGTAAATGGTCAACATGGTCCATTTAAGATATGGAAATAGCAGGGAAGTACATAGCAGTGAATGGGAATGAGACAGATTGTCCACAGTATACATTATTCACTTGGAGGCGTAGGTTCAGATCCCACTGCTAACACTAACGACGTGCAATGTGTTCAGGCAGCACTAGCAGCAGAGTGGCGCCATGTTGGATCTCACAATTCTACACTGATATATCATTTACTTTTATCAATGCAATTTCTAGTTGATAAGGCCAGTGTACATCAGTTATGTTTACAGTTTTCACATCAATGCAATTGTGCCAGAGTTAGCTATGAAGATAATTTACATCCCTAGTTCCATGAACATCTGTAATCTTCTCTAAGAGCTATGTATCCTCATATTGGCTTACGTCCAACCTTGACCCATACTCACCCTTGTTCTCTTCATGTGTCTGACTCCTGTTGAAGTCGAGGTACTACCTCTCCCATTCTGCCTGTCTGAACCCTGTTGAAGTCGAGGTACTACCTCTCCCATTCTGCCTGTCTGAACCCTGTTGAAGTCGAGGTACTACCTCTCCCATTCTGCCTGTCTGACTCCTGTTGAAGTCGAGGTACTACCTCTCCCATTCTGCCTGTCTGACTCCTGTTGAAGTCGAGGTACTACCTCTCCCATTCTGCATGTCTGACTCCTGTTGAAGTCGAGGTACTACCTCTCCCATTCTGCCTGTCTGACTCCTGTTGAAGTCGAGGTACTACCTCTCCCATTCTGCATGTCTGACTCCTGTTGAAGTCGAGGTACTACCTCTCCCATTCTGCATGTCTGAACCCTGTTGAAGTTGAGGTACTACCTCTCCCATTCTGTCTGTCTGACTCCTGTTGAAGTTGAGGTACTACCTCTCCCATTCTGCCTGTCTGAACCCTGTTGAAGTCGAGGTACTACCTCTCCCATTCTGCCTATCTGACTCCTGTTGAAGCAGAGGTACTACCTCTCCCATTCTGCCTGTCTGACTCCTGTTGAAGTCGAGGTACTACCTCTCCCATTCTGCCTGTCTGACCCCTGTTGAAGTCGAGGTACTACCTCTACCATTCTGCCTGTCTGACTCCTGTTGAAGCAGAGGTACTACCTCTCCTATTCTGCCTGTCTGAACCCTGTTGAAGTCGAGGTACTACCTCTCCCATTCTGCCTGTCTGACTCCTGTTGAAGTCGAGGTACTACCTCTCCCATTCTGCCTGTCTGACTCCTGTTGAAGCAGAGGTACTACCTCTCCCATTCTGCCTGTCTGACTCCTGTTGAAGTCGAGGTACTACCTCTCCCATTCTGCCTGTCTGACTCCTGTTGAAGTCGAGGTACTACCTCTCCCATTCTGCCTGTCTGACTCCTGTTGAAGTCGAGGTACTACCTCTCCCATTCTGCCTGTCTGACTCCTGTTGAAGCAGAGGTACTACCTCTCCCATTCTGCCTGTCTGACTCCTGTTGAAGTCGAGGTACTACCTCTCCCATTCTGCCTGTCTGACTCCTGTTGAAGCAGAGGTACTACCTCTCCCATTCTGCCTGTCTGACTCCTGTTGAAGTCGAGGTACTACCTCTCCCATTCTGCCTGTGCTGCCTACCGGCAGACACCTGTTCTGGATCTGTCACCGGTGGAGATTGATCTAAAACCTTACGTTTCCTCTGGTCCCTGGCGGACTTTAAAACACGGGGGCCTTTGGGAGGCCACACACAGTCACAAAAACTCATACAGACTGTAGCATGAGAGTAAATTAACCTGGAGAACAATCCTCCTCGGACCATGTGTGGCTCAGACTAGGATACAGAGTTCAGACGGGTGAGAAAACATGGCTGTGGCAGGGTTGACTGACGTCTCGGCTGTCTCAGGATGGGCTGTTATGGCCTGGAACATACAGATACTATACTATACTGTAGATATTCTGTTATGGCCTGGAACATACAGATACTACACTATACTGTAGATATTATGTTATGGCCTGGAACATACAGATACTATACTATACTGTAGATATTCTGTTGTGGCCTGGAACATACAGATATTATACTATACTGTAGATATTCTGTTATGGCCTGGAACATACAGATACTACACTATACTGTAGACATTCTGTTGTGGCCTGGAACATACAGATACTATACTATACTGTAGATATTCTGTTGTGGCCTGGAACATACAGATACTATACTATACTGTAGACATTCTGTTGTGGCCTGGAACATACAGATACTATACTATACTGTAGATATTCTGTTGTGGCCTGGAACATACAGATACTATACTATACTGTAGATATTCTGTTGTGGCCTGGAACATATAGATACTATACTGTAGATATTCTGTTGTGGCCTGGAACATACAGATACTATACTGTAGATATTCTGTTGTGGCCTGGAACATACAGATACTATACTATACTGTAGATATTCTGTTGTGGCCTGGAAAATACAGATACTATACTATACTGTAGATATTCTGTTGTGGCCTGGAACATACAGATACTATACTATACTGTAGATATTCTGTTGTGGCCTGGAACATATAGATACTACACTATACTGTAGATATTCTGTTGTGGCCTGGAACATACAGATACTACACTATACTGTAGATATTCTGTTGTGGCCTGGAACATACAGCTACTATACTATACTGTAGATTTTCTGTTGTGGCCTGGACCATACAGATACTATACTATACTGTAGATATTCTGTTATGGCCTCGAACATACAGATACTATACTATACTGTAGATATTCTGTTATGGCCTGGAACATACAGATACTGTACTATACTGTAGATATTATGTTATGGCCTGGAACATACAGATACTACACTATACTGTAGATATTCTGTTGTGGCCTGGAACATATAGATACTATACTATACTGTAGATATTCTGTTAAGGCCTGGAACATAAAGATACTATACTATACTGTAGATATTCTGTTGTGGCCTGGAACATATAGATACTACACTATACTGTAGATATTCTGTTGTGGCCTGGAACATACAGATACTATACTATACTGTAGATATTCTGTTATGGCCTGGAACATACAGATACTATACTATACTGTAGATATTCTGTTGTGGCCTGGAACATACAGATACTATACTATACTGTAGATATTATGTTATGGCCTGGAACATACAGATACTATACTGTAGACATTCTGTTATGGCCTGGAACATACATATACTATACTGTAGATATTCTGTTATGGCCTGGAACATACAGATACTATACTATACTGTAGATATTCTGTTGTGGCCTGGAACATACAGATACTACACTATACTGTAGATATTATGTTATGGCCTGGAACATACAGATACTATACTATACTGTAGATATTCTGTTATGGCCTGGAACATACAGATACTATACTATACTGTAGATATTCTGTTGTGGCCTGGAACATACAGATACTACACTATACTGTAGATATTATGTTATGGCCTGGAACATACAGATACTATACGATACTGTAGACACTCTGTTATGGCCTGGAACATTCAGATACTATACTATACTGTAGACATTCTGTTATGGCCTGGAACATACAGATACTATACTATACTGTAGATATTCTGTTATGGCCTGGAACATACAGATACTATACTATACTGTAGATATTATGTTATGGCCTGGAACATACAGATACTATACTATACTGTAGATATTCTGTTGTGGCCTGGAACATACAGATACTATACTATACTGTAGATATTCTGTTGAGGCCTGGAACATACAGATACTATACTATACTGTAGACATTCTGTTGTGGCCTGGAACATACATATACTATACTATACTGTAGATATTCTGTTGTGGCCTGGAACATACAGCTACTATACTATACTGTAGATTTTCTGTTGTGGCCTGGACCATACATATACTATACTATACTGTAGATATTCTGTTATGGCCTGGAACATACAGATACTATACTATACTGTAGATATTCTGTTATGGCCTGGAACATACAGATACTACACTATACTGTAGATATTCTGTTGTAGCCTGGAACATATAGATACTATACTATACTGTAGATATTCTGTTAAGGCCTGGAACATAAAGATACTATACTATACTGTAGATATTCTGTTGTGGCCTGGAACATATAGATACTACACTATACTGTAGATATTCTGGTGTGGCCTGGAACATACAGATACTACACTATACTGTAGATATTATGTTATGGCCTGGAACATACAGATACTATACTATACTGTAGATATTCTGTTATGGCCTGGAACATACAGATACAATACTATACTGTAGATATTCTGTTATGGCCTTGAACATACAGATACTATACTATACTGTAGATATTCTGGTGTGGCCTGGAACATACAGATACTATACTATACTGTAGATATTATGTTATGGCCTGGAACATACAGATACTATACGATACTGTAGACATTCTGTTATGGCCTGGAACATACAGATACTATACTATACTGTATATATTCTGTTATGGCCTGGAACATACAGATACTATACTATACTGTAGATATTCTGTTATGGCCTGGAACATACATATACTATACTATACTGTAGACATTCTGTTATGGCCTGGGACATACAGATACTATACTATACTGTAGATATTCTGTTATGGCCTGGAACATACAGATACTATACTATACTGTAGATATTCTGTTATGGCCTGGAACATACAGATACTATACTATACTGTAGATATTCTGTTATGGCCTGGAACATACAGATACTATACTATACTGTAGATATTCTGTTAAGGCCTGGAACATACAGATACTATACTATACTGTAGATATTCTGTTATGGCCTGGAACATACAGATACTATACTATACTGTAGATATTATGTTATGGCCTGGAACATACAGATACTACACTATACTGTAGATATTCTGTTATGGCCTGGAACATATAGATACTACACTATACTGTAGACATTCTGTTATGGCCTGGAACATACAGATACTATACTATACTGTAGATATTATGTTATGGCCTGGAACATACAGATACTACACTATACTGTAGATATTCTGTTATGGCCTGGAACATACAGATACTATACTATACTGTAGATATTCTGTTGTGGCCTGGAACATACAGATACTACACTATACTGTAGATATTATGTTATGGCCTGGAACATACAGATACTATACTATACTGTAGACATTCTGTTATGGCCTGGAACATACAGATACTATATTATACTGTAGATATTCTGTGATGATACTGTAGTATTTAATATTACTCCCACATGATTCTTCAGGTAGAGTGTTGGGCCAGTAACACGGTGACAAATATGTTGTACAGTACATACCACAGTACAGTGAGTTTCACAGTACTATGAATTGTACACTCGATCTCATTCACACTGTTCTCACTGATCCAGTATCAATGATTCTGACTGTGAAACGCATGAGCTGTGTTCCATATCTGTATGTTTCACATCATAACATAATACCTACAGTAGTATCTGTATGTTTCACATCATAACATAATATCTACAGTAGTATCTGTATGTTTCACATCATAACATAATATCTACAGTAGTATCTGTATGTTTCACATCATAACATAATATCTACAGTAGTATCTGTATGTTCCACATCATAACATAATATCTACAGTAGTATCTGTATGTTCCACATCATAACATAATATCTACAGTAGTATCTGTATGTTCCACATCATAACATAATATCTACAGTAGTATCTGTATGTTCCACATCATAACATAATATCTACAGTAGTATCTGTATGTTCCACATCATAACATAATATCTACAGTAGTATCTGTATGTTCCACATCATAACATAATATCTACAGTAGTATCTGTATGTTCCACATCATAACATAATATCTACAGTAGTATCTGTATGTTTCACATCATAACATAATACCTACAGTAGTATCTGTATGTTCCACATCATAACATAATATCTACAGTAGTATCTGTATGTTTCACATCATAACATAATATCTACAGTAGTATCTGTATGTTTCACATCAAAACATAATACCTACAGTAGTATCTGTATGTTCCACATCATAACATAATATCTACAGTAGTATCTGTATGTTCCACATCATAACATAATATCTACAGTAGTATCTGTATGTTCCACATCATAACATAATATCTACAGTAGTATCTGTATGTTCCACATCATAATATAATATCTACAGTAGTATCTGTATGTTTCACATCATAACATAATATCTACAGTAGTATCTGTATGTTCCACATCATAATATAATATCTACAGTAGTATCTGTATGTTTCACGTCATAACATAATATCTACAGTAGTATCTGTATGTTTCACGTCATAACATAATATCTACAGTAGTATCTGTATGTTTCACATCATAACATAATATCTACAGTAGTATCTGTATGTTCCACATCATAACATAATATCTACAGTAGTATCTGTATGTTCCACATCATAATATAATATCTACAGTAGTATCTGTATGTTTCACGTCATAACATAATATCTACAGTAGTATCTGTATGTTTCACGTCATAACATAATATCTACAGTAGTATCTGTATGTTTCACATCATAACATAATATCTACAGTAGTATCTGTATGTTCCACATCATAACATAATATCTACAGTAGTATCTGTATGTTTCACATCATAACATAATATCTACAGTAGTATCTGTATGTTCCACATCATAACATAATACCTACAGTAGTATCTGTATGTTCCACGTCATAACATAATATCTACAGTAGTATCTGTATGTTCCACATCATAACATAATATCTACAGTAGTATCTGTATGTTCCACATCATAACATAATATCTACAGTAGTATCTGTATGTTCCACATCATAACATAATATCTACAGTAGTATCTGTATGTTCCACATCATAACATAATATCTACAGTAGTATCTGTATGTTCCACATCATAACATAATATCTACAGTAGTATCTGTATGTTCCACATCATAACATAATATCTACAGTAGTATCTGTATGTTCCACATCATAACATAATACCTACAGTAGTATCTGTATGTTCCACATCATAACATAATATCTACAGTAGTATCTGTATGTTCCACATCATAATATAATATCTACAGTAGTATCTGTATGTTTCACGTCATAACATAATATCTACAGTAGTATCTGTATGTTCCACATCATAACATAATATCTACAGTAGTATCTGTATGTTCCACATCATAACATAATATCTACAGTAGTATCTGTATGTTCCACATCATAACATAATACCTACAGTAGTATCTGTATGTTCCACATCATAACATAATATCTACAGTAGTATCTGTATGTTCCACATCATAATATAATATCTACAGTAGTATCTGTATGTTTCACGTCATAACATAATATCTACAGTAGTATCTGTATGTTTCACGTCATAACATAATATCTACAGTAGTATCTGTATGTTTCACATCATAACATAATATCTACAGTAGTATCTGTATGTTCCACATCATAACATAATATCTACAGTAGTATCTGTATGTTCCACATCATAACATAATATCTACAGTAGTATCTGTATGTTTCACATCATAACATAATATCTACAGTAGTATCTGTATGTTCCACATCATAACATAATATCTACAGTAGTATCTGTATGTTCCACATCATAACATAATATCTACAGTAGTATCTGTATGTTTCACATCATAACATAATATCTACAGTAGTATCTGTATGTTCCACATCATAACATAATATCTACAGTAGTATCTGTATGTTCCACATCATAATATAATATCTACAGTAGTATCTGTATGTTTCACGTCATAACATAATATCTACAGTAGTATCTGTATGTTTCACGTCATAACATAATACCTACAGTAGTATCTGTATGTTTCACATCATAACATAATATCTACAGTAGTATCTGTATGTTCCACATCATAACATAATATCTACAGTAGTATCTGTATGTTTCACGTCATAACATAATATCTACAGTAGTATCTGTATGTTTCACGTCATAACATAATATCTACAGTAGTATCTGTATGTTTCATGTCATAACATAATATCTACAGTAGTATCTGTATGTTTCACATCATAACATAATATCTACAGTAGTATCACTACTATGTTTCACAGACATGTCAATGATGCTAACACTGTTGTAGATACCTGATGTTCTCAGCTAAATACACTACTGTTATCACAGACATGTCAGATGATGCTAACACTGCTGGTAGATACCTAGAGGGATGTTCTCAGCTTCAATACACTACTGTTATCACAGACATGACACATGATGCTAACACTGCTGGCAGATACCCAGAGGGATGTTCTCAGTTTAAATACACTACTGTTATCACAGACATGTCACATGATGCTAACACTGCTGGTAGATACCCAGAGGGATGTTCTCAGTTTAAATACACTACTGTTATCACAGACATGTCACATGATGCTAACACTGCTGGTAGATACCCAGAGGGATGTTCTCAGTTTAAATACACTACTGTTATCACAGACATGTCACATGATGCTAACACTGCTGGTAGATACCCAGAGGGATGTTCTCAGTTTAAATACACTACTGTTATCACAGACATGTCACATGATGCTAACACTGCTGGTAGATACCCAGGCCCATATTTGTAGCTGTGCCATAACAGTTTTTCTAATACATACAGTACACATATTGAGATGAGAGAGAAAGAGAGAGGTGGGAGAAAAAGGAGACAGAGAGTGAGGAGAGAGGGAGAGCGATATGGAGGATAGAAGGGGGAGAGAGGGAGAAAGAGTGTGAGGAGAGGGAGAGTAAGGAGAGAGGGAGGAGAGAGAGTGTGAGGAGAGAGGGAGTGAGCGGGGGAGGAGAGAGAGAGTGCGTGGTGAGAGAGAGAGGGAGAGAGAGGGAGGAGAGAGGGAGGGAGAGCGATAGGGAGGACAGAGGGAAGAGAGGGAGAGAGAGGCATAAGAGAGAGAGGAGAGAGAGAGTGGGGAGAGAGGTAGAGAGATAGGGAGAGAGGGAGAGAGAGAGAGAGAGGGAGAGAGAGAGAGAGATTAGACCCAACCAAATCATGAGAAAACAAAAAGATAATTACTTAACACATTGGGAAAAGAATTAACAAAAAAACAGAGCAAACTAGAATGCTATTTGGCCCTACACAGAGAGTACACAGCGGCAGAATACCTGACCACTGTGACTGAGACAAAATTAAGGAAAGCTTTGACTATGTAAAGCCCGCCGTAGGCAGACATGGCTCAAGAGAAGACAGGCTCACTGCTCACTGCCCACAAAATGAGGTGGAAACTGAGCTGCACTTCCTAACCTCCTGCCCAATGTATGACCATATTAGAGAGACATATTTCCCCCAGATCACACAGATCCACAAAGAATTTGAAAACAAATCCAATTTTGAAAAACTCCCATATCTACTGGGTGAAATTCCACAGTGTGCCATCACAGCAGCAAGATTTGTGACCTGTTTCCACGAGAAAAGGGCAACCAGTTAAGAACAAACACCATTGTAAATACAACCCATATTTATGCTTATTTATTTTATCTTGTGTCCTTTAACTATTTGTACATTGTATATATATATATATATATAATATATACATTTATAATGTTTGTAATGTCTTTACTGTTTTGAAACTTCTGTATGTGTAATGTTTACTGTTAATTTTAGTTGTTTTTCACTTTATATATTCACTTTATGTATGTGTGTTGTATGTTGTCTACCTCACTTGCTTTGGCAATGTTAACACATGTTTCCCATGCCAATAAAGCCCTTGAATTGAATTGAATTGAGAGAGAGAGAGAGAGAGAACAGATACATAAATAGACTGATAAGGAGAATGAGAGATAATCAACTTCATGGCTGTTTATCTAATACAGAGTGCACAGCGAGTCGACAGCTGGAGACGGAGAGAGAGAAGAAATGAATCTGAGTGAGATCAGGGCAGTTCAGGGTCTATCTGAACTAATTCATGGAGCAGCTCTGTTTTTGTTTCTCCAACACCTCCGTAATTAGGTATATGAATTACTCTGCTGATGGCCAGAGGAGGGCTTTATAAACCTCCAGGAAGACTGTCTCTGGCTGCTTGGCTGATATATTTATGAGAGCAAGCAAATGCTAACACTATTGATGTTTCCATAATCACCTTCTCTGGGTTGAAGGGCTAGTCATGAGTGACTGCAAGGGAGTGCTAAGATTGCATCCCAAATGGCACCCTATTCCCTATTTAGTGCACTAGTTTGACCAGGGCCAACAGTTATGGACTGTATGGGAAATAGGGTGCCATTTGGGATGCACCCTAAATGTATCTAACAGATTGTGTAATGGAAGAATGTGGAGAATCTTAGTTGGATAGAGATCAGCCTTGGGCTTAAGTATGACAGTGTTGTAAATTCTCAGACATAAACACATGGACAGAGATGGAAATGTTTTCAACAGGATCTCACTGTTTTACCCAATTTTACTTAAGATTCTGACGTTTATCCATCCTCCAAATGTCACATTTCGTGCTGTTTTGGACACCCTTTCTTCCTTTTCCTGCCCACTGCCTTCCTGCAAGCTCCACCTCCTCCTTCCTGCAAGCTCCACCTCCTTTTCTGCAAGCTCCACCTCCTCCTTTCTGCAAGCTCCACCTCCTCCTTTCTGCAAGCTCCACCTCCTCCTTTCTGCAAGCTCCACCTCCTCCTTTCTGCAAGCTCCACTCCACCTCCTCCTTTCTGCAAGCTCCACCTCCTCCCTTTCTGCAAGCTCCACCTCCTCCTTTCTGCAAGCTCCACCTCCTCCTTTCTGCAAGCTCCACCTCCTCCTTTCTGCAAGCTCCACCTCCTCCTTTCTGCAAGCTCCACCTCCTCCTTTCTGCAAGCTCCACCTCCTCCTTTCTGCAAGCTCCACCTCCTCCTTTCTGCAAGCTCCACCTCCTCCTTTCTGCAAGCTCCACCTCCTCCTTTCTGCAAGCTCCACCTCCTCCTTTCTGCAAGCTCCACCTCCTCCTTTCTGCAAGCTCCACCTCCTCCTTTCTGCAAGCTCCACCTGCATTCATTCTGAATGGTCCAATTAAGGGATAAGGTTTGGGATAGGGTTAAATAAATAAATAGTTACATCACTGGGATTGAACACGCCACCCTCGGAGCCGGAGATAAACCCAAGCCAACTTGATTGTGGTCTCGCTCACCGTTGCCCCTAGTGGCTAGTTTTAAAGCCATCTTCCAACATCCTCAGGACATGCATTTCAAAGTGAATCTTGAGCAACCTTGCTGAAAATTTTAGGGGTAAGGTGGATTAATAACTGAGTTACAGTGGTTTTGTTTGAGTGACTTCATTACCTAGTTTTACCTGAGTGCCAATCAAGGTCAGTTTATTTACCCAGGGAAGGCAAATATACATACTGCTCCAGTAACTACTCAGGCTTTGTGTATTAGGGGTGTGTGTGTATGTGTGTGTGTGTATGTGTGTTGCAGGTGCCAAGGAGTATTCCCTCTGCAGTACTCCAGAGCAAAGCAAGCCAACATCAGCTGGATTGAGAATGACAATCCTGACAGCATTATAGCCGCACACTCATGAACCTACACACACACAAGCACACACAGAGTCTGTCAGTCAAACGCACGCACAGTCACACACTCAGTCACACAAACACACACACACGCACCCCTAATCTGCATCCCCAGGATTTGTGTCCAAACTACTAGTCTATAGGCTGTGGTCTCTCTGTTTGTTGTCCGTAACCGAGCTCAGACTTTAAATAAACATGGCTTGATAAGCCAGGGTCCAGACCGTGAACTTTAGCCCTTCCTAGTTCCGATTGGGGTCCTCGGAATGAGGTTTACCAGGTGACGCTGTCTACATCCCAAATGCCCCCCTATTCCCTATATAGTATAGTGCACTAACTTTTGACCAGGACCCATAGAGCTCCCATCAAAAGTAATGCACTATGTAGGAATAGGAGGCCATTGGGAGGAAAAGGATAGCCCCAAATTAATTAAGAACATTTCTGGGGATGGGGAGGTTGGTAAACATTTGGAGTGGATGAGGGGTGTTGGTAGGAAATTTACTCTGTCCAGAGTGTCCTGACCTAGAGGTGACTAGGTTAAGAGGGACATGGTGACCTAGAGGTGACTACGTTAAGAGAGACATGGTAACGAGAGGATCAGCTCTTCAGATTTTTTTCCCCCAGCGATGGACCACCATAGGATCCTTCTCCTTAATCTCGCTTCTCTGCATTCTATGCAATCTTTGACATTTAATTTATTATCTTTAAATATATCCATTGATTTCCTTTTTGTAGTTTGATTTTTCATAAAGCAATACATACTGAAGATGTCATGATTTATTATAGTTTTTTTACCCATATTGTAGCGACTTTAACCCAACAATTGCAACCTTGCCAAGAGGTTCAGACCTGGTGTAAAGGTTAAAGTATTGGCAGTCACTGGACCCAGGCTTTATATCCCGGTCTTGGCTACACCCAAAATTGCTACATTGGTGTCAGAAGTGGGATGGCGCCCATGAGGCCATCAGAGAGGTGTGTAAAGTTGAAGTCGGAAGTTTACATACACCTTAGCCAAATACATTTAAACTCAGTTTTCACAATTCCTGACATTTAATCCTGGTAAAAATTCCCTGTTTTAGGTCAGTTAGCATCACCACTTTATGTTAAGAATGTGAAATGTCAGAATAATAGTAGAGAGAATGATTTATTGCAGCTTATATTTCTTTCATTACATTCCCAGTGGGTCAGAAGTTTATATTTACATTGCCTTTAAATTGTTTAACTTGATTCAAACGTTTTGGGTAGCCTTCCACTTCCCACAATAAGTTGTAGCTTCCCACAATAAGTTGGGTAGCCTTCCACGAGCTTCCCACAATAAGTTGGGTAGCCTTCCACGAGCTTCCCACAATAAGTTGGGTAGCCTTCCACGAGCTTCCCACAATAAGTTGGGTAGCCCTTCCACAATAAGTTGGGTAGCCTTCCACGAGCTTCCCACAATAAGTTGGGTAGCCTTCCACGAGCTTCCCACAATAAGTTGGGTAGCCTTCCACGAGCTTCCCACAATAAGTTGGGTAGCCTTCCACGAGCTTCCCACAATAAGTTGGGTAGCCTTCCACGAGTTGGGTAGCTTTCCCACAATAAGTTGGGTAGCCTTCCACGAGCTTCCCACAATAAGTTGGGTAGCCTTCCACGAGCTTCCACAATAAGTTGGGTAGCCTTCCACGAGCTTCCCACAATAAGTTGGGTAGCCTTCCACAATAAGAGTAGCTTCCCCACAATAAGTTGGGTAGCCTTCCACGAGCTTCCACAATAAGTTGGGTAGCCTTCCACCAGCTTCCCACAATAAGTTGGGTAGCCTTCCACGAGCTTCCCACAATAAGTTGGGTAGCCTTCCACGAGTTGGGTAGCTTCCCACACATAAGTTGGGTAGCCTTCCACGAGCTTCCACAATAAGTTGGGTAGCCTTCACGATCCCACTTCCCACAATAAGTTGGGTAGCCTTCCAGCTTCCCACAATAAGTTGGGTAGCCTTCCACGAGCTTCCCACAATAAGTTGGGTAGCCTTCCACGAGCTTCCCACAATAAGTTGGGTGAATTTTGGCCCATTCCTCCTGACAGAGTGTCACGTTCGTCATAAGAATGAGTGGACCAAGGTGCAGCGTGAGTACAGTTCCACATATTTATTACAGTGAAACTTCAAAACAACAAAGAATTAACGAACGTGCAGTATGTAGAGTACATAGGAACAAAACAAAACAATATCCCACAACGCAGATGGGAAAAGGGACACACTAAGTATGATCCCCAATTAGAGGCAACGATTATCAGCTGCCTCCAATTGGGAACCATACACACACAACAACACAGAAACACAACACCTAGAAACCCCCCCTAGTCACACCCTGGAAGCTCTGGAAGCGACGCCCTGGAAGCTCCGGGCCGTGGACCGTCACTGGAGGTTCTGGGCTGTAGACCGTCGCTGGAGACTCAGGGCTGGTGACACACTCTTCAGGGCGAGTGCGGGGAGTCGGCACAGGACGTACCGGACTGGGGAGGCGCACTGGAGGCCTGATGCGTGCTGTGCCGGCTCCCGCACTCGCCCTGAAGAGTGTGTCACGCTCCATGACCAGAGCCTTCTTCTAAGCCGGTGCCCAGTCCAGGTACGGCGTCCAGTCCCGCTCCATGGCCGGAGCCTTCCTCTGCGCCGGTGCCCAGTCCAGGCACGGCGTCCAGTCCCGCTCCATGACCGGAGCCTTCTTCTGCGCCGGTGCCCAGTCCAGGCACGGCGTCCAGTCCCGCTCCATGGCCGGAGCCTTCCTCTGCGCCGGTGCCCAGTCCAGGCACGGCGTCCAGTCCCGCTCCATGACCGGTTCTTCTTCTGCGCCGGTGCCCAGTCCAGCCACGCCGTCCAGTCCCGCTCCATGACCGGTTCTTCTTCTGTGCCGGTGCCCAGTCCAGGCACGGCATCCAGTCCCGCTCCATGACCGGAGCCTTCCTCTGAGCCGGTGCTCAGTCCAGCCACGCCGTCCAGTCCCGCTCCATGACCGGAGCCTTCTTCTGTGCCGGCGCCCAGTCCAGGCACGGCGTCCAGTCCCGCTCCATGACCGGAGCCTTCCTCTGCGCCGGTGCCCAGTCCAGTCACGGCGTCCAGTCCCGCTCCATGACCGGAGCCTTCTTCTGCGCCGATGCCCAGTCCAGGTACGGCGTCCAGTCCCGCTCCATGGCCGGTTCCTTCCTCTGCGCCGGTGCCCAGTCCAGGCACGGCGTCCAGTCCCGCTCCATGACCGGAGCCTTTCATCTACACCGGTGCCCTGTCCAGGCACGGCGTCCAGTCCCGCTCCATGACCGGAGCCTTCTTCTGAGCCGGTGCCCAGTCCAGCCACGGCGTCCAGTCCCGCTCCATGACCGGAGCCTTCTTCTGCGCCGGTGCCCAGTCCAGGCACGGCGTCCAGTCCCGCTCCATAGCCGGAGATTGACAGTCTCTTGACCCTGCATCGAGTAGGGGTCTTGACTACCCCCTGAAATCCGTATAATATAGTTTGTCATAAATGTACATTTCAGTAATTTAGTAGATGCTCTTATCCAGAGCGACTTAACTGCTGTTCTGCATCTATTGCAGCGTCAGCGGCTGGCCGTTACTTTCCTTCAGTTATATGTAATACTAAAACACTGCTTGTTAAAAATGACTTCATGGAAAACAGGAGAATGTCACCTTTAGCATTACAGTGAAAAAATAATAGTTTACATCAAGTTGTGATTTTGGATGGAAGCAGAATCTCCAAAAACAGCTGATTTCCTCATGAAAGTTATCTACAATGTCCCCTTACAGTATATCTCCAATTTTTGTAAAGTCAAAGACAACCAAACATTCTGTAATTAAACATCAGTGGTGTATTTAGTCAAATATCAGGCCCAAAACACTTATTTTTCTAATGGCCCCATAGTCTATGTGCAGTAATATGTGTTTAGTAACAACATAGTAAAAGCTGTATATGTGAACATACTACTAATGCAGCAGCGTAGCTGGGTTTCTATTATATTATTCCAGATAGTAGCAGTTGGTATTAAGCTCAGGTGGTCATGGTTAGCTTAGCGTAAACAACTGTTTCTGTTTGCCAGTGGGATCAACTCTGTGAAATGCAGTTTGTGATGTGTGGTCCAAGCATTAGTTTAAAAAGTGGTACTTAAAGTTACTACTTTGTGTGTGTGTGTGTGTGTGTGTGTGTGTGTGTGTGTGTGTGTGTGTGTGTGTGTGTGTGTGTGTGTGTGTGTGTGTGTGTGTGTGTGTGTGTGTGTGTGTGTGTGTGTGTGTGTGTGTCTGTGTGTGTGTGTGTGTGTGTGCGTCATATCCCTTAAGGAACAAGAGAAGTGCTCATGACTCTCTGCCTCTTACCATACTTTAGCCTTCATTCCATTGGGATGTATTTATTTGTGGAAGTTAAGTATGTTACCGTCAGCCTACTCTAACGTATTCTTCCTCTCTCTCAAATTGGTTTTACACACAGTCTCACGTAAAAAATGGTTTCCAAGTGAGTGCCAAAGCAAATTCGGGAAAATAAAGTGAGAATATGTCCTTATTTAAAGAATAACGAAGGTCCTTGGCTTATTTGTAATGAAACTCGCTTGTTCCAGCCCGGGCCGGCCCTTCGCCCCTTTCTGAGGCGTCTTTGTAGGCCAGCAAATGTCCGACAAAACCACAAATTATCATTGGAGCAAGGCAGGCCTCATGCCTCCCCAGTGTGGCCAAGGACGCCTCCCCTGAAGGTCAGGATTTACTGCATCTGTCCAAATAAACATGTCAAAGCGCTGCAGCGGACAGAGAGAGAGAGGGAGAGAGGAGTGGAGGGTGAGCACACTTCACGGAGAGTAAGGGAGTCAGATCCTACACCTTAATGTGTGTGTGTGTGTGTGTGTGTGTGTGTGTGTGTGTGTGTGTGTGTGTGTGTGTGTGTGTGTGTGTGTGTGTGTGTGTGTGTGTGTGTGTGTGTGTGTGTGTGTGTGTGTGTGTGTGTGTGTGTGTGTGTGTGTGTGTGTGTGTCAATCTGTGTCTTTGAGAGGGAGTGAGGTAGGGTTTCTGCTGTTGCCATGCTCTGGGATTAGGGATTCAGGACTATGACCACACACCAGCAATAAGACTAGCTTTTCAATAAAGTATGTCCTGGTTAGAATGAACAGTTATAAATACATGTTGCTGTTAGAATGAACAGCTATAAATACATGTTGCTGTTAGAATGAACAGTTATAAATACATGTTGCTGTTAGAATGAACAGCTATAAATACATGTTGCTGTTAGAATGAACAGTTATAAATACATGTTGCTGTTAGAATGAACAGTTATAAATACATGTTGCTGTTAGAATGAACAGTTATAAATACATGTTGCTGTTAGAATGAACAGTTATAAATACATGTTGCTGTTAGAATGAACAGTTATAAATACATGTTGCTGTTAGAATGAACAGCTATAAATACATGTTGCTGTTAGAATGAACAGTTATAAATACATGTTGCTGTTAGAATGAACAGTTATAAATACATGTTGCTGTTAGAATGAACAGTTATAAATACATGTTGCTGTTAGAATGAACAGCTATAAATACATGTTGCTGTTAGAATGAACAGCTATAAATACATGTTGCTGTTAGAATGAACAGTTATAAATACATGTTGCTGTTAGAATGAACAGTTATAAATACATGTTGCTGGTTAGAATGAACAGTTATAAATACATGTTGCTGTTAGAATGAACAGCTATAAATACATGTTGCTGTTAGAATGAATAGTTATATATACATGTTGCTGTTAGAATGAACAGTTATAAATACATGTTGCTGTTAGAATGAACAGTTATATATACATGTTGCTGTTAGAATGAACAGCTATAAATACATGTTGCTGTTAGAATGAACAGCTATAAATACATGTTGCTGTTAGAATGAACAGCTATAAATACATGTTGCTGTTAGAATGAACAGCTATAAATACATGTTGCTGTTAGAATGAACAGTTATAAATACATGTTGCTGTTAGAATGAATAGTTATAAATACATGTTGCTGGTTAGAATGAACAGTTATAAATACATGTTGCTGTTAGAATGAATAGTTATAAATACATGTTGCTGGTTAGAATGAACAGTTATAAATACACGTTGCTGTTAGAATGAACAGTTATAAATACATGTTGCTGTTAGAATGAACAGTTATAAATACATGTTGCTGTTAGAATGAACAGCTATAAATACATGTTGCTGGTTAGAATGAACAGTTATAAATACATGTTGCTGTTAGAATGAACAGTTATAAATACATGTTGCTGTTAGAATGAACAGCTATAAATACATGTTGCTGGTTAGAATGAACAGCTATAAATACATGTTGCTGTTAGAATGAACAGCTATAAATACATGTTGCTGTTAGAATGAACAGCTATAAATACATGTTGCTGGTTAGAATGAACAGCTATAAATACATGTTGCTGTTAGAATGAACAGTTATAAATACATGTTGCTGGTTAGAATGAACAGTTATAAATACATGTTGCTGTTAGAATGAACAGTTATAAATACATGTTGCTGTTAGAATGAACAGTTATATATACACATGTTGATGTTAGAATGAACAGCTATAAATACATGTTGCTGGTTAGAATGAACAGTTATAAATACATGTTGATGTTAGAATGAACAGTTATATATACATGTTGATGTTAGAATGAACAGTTATAAATACATGTTGCTGGTTAGAATGAACAGTTATAAATACATGTTGCTGTTAGAATGAACAGTTATAAATACATGTTGCTGTTAGAATGAACAGTTATAAATACATGTTGCTGTTAGAATGAACAGCTATAAATACATGTTGCAGTTAGAATGAACAGTTATAAATACATGTTGCAGTTAGAATGAACAGCTATAAATACATGTTGCAGTTAGAATGAACAGTTATAAATACATGTTGCTGGTTAGAATGAACAGTTATAAATACATGTTGCTGTTAGAATGAACAGTTATAAATACATGTTGCAGTTAAAATGAACAGCTATAAATACATGTTGCTGGTTAGAATGAACAGTTATAAATACATGTTGCTGTTAGAATGAACAGCTATAAATACATGTTGCTGTTAGAATGAACAGTTATAAATACATGTTGCTGTTAGAATGAACAGTTATAAATACATGTTGCTGGTTAGAATGAACAGTTATAAATACATGTTGCTGGTTAGAATGAACAGCTATAAATACATGTTGCAGTTAGAATGAACAGCTATAAATACATGTTGCTGGTTAGAATGAACAGTTATAAATACATGTTGCTGGTTAGAATGAACAGTTATAAATACATGTTGCTGGTTAGAATGAACAGTTATAAATACATGTTGCTGGTTAGAATGAACAGCTATAAATACATGTTGCAGTTAGAATGAACAGCTATAAATACATGTTGCTGGTTAGAATGAACAGTTATAAATACATGTTGCTGGTTAGAATGAACAGTTATAAATACATGTTGCTGTTAGAATGAACAGCTATAAATACATGTTGCAGTTAGAATGAACAGTTATAAATACATGTTGCAGTTAGAATGAACAGCTATAAATACATGTTGCTGTTAGAATGAACAGTTATAAATACATGTTGCTGTTAGAATGAACAGCATGTTGCAGTTAAATAACAGCTATAAATACATGTTGCTGTTAGAATGAACAGCTATAAATACATGTTGCTGGTTAGAATGAACAGTTATAAATACATGTTGCTGTTAGAATGAACAGTTATAAATACATGTTGCTGTTAGAATGAACAGTTATAAATACATGTTGCTGTTAGAATGAACAGTTATAAATACATGTTGCTGTTAGAATGAACAGTTATAAATACATGTTGCTGTTAGAATGAACAGTTATAAATACATGTTGCTGTTAGAATGAACAGCTATAAATACATGTTGCTGTTAGAATGAACAGTTATAAATACATGTTGCTGTTAGAATGAACAGTTATAAATACATGTTGCTGTTAGAATGAACAGCTATAAATACATGTTGCTGTTAGAATGAACAGTTATAAATACATGTTGCTGTTAGAATGAACAGTTATAAATACATGTTGCTGTTAGAATGAACAGTTATAAATACATGTTGCTGTTAGAATGAACAGTTATAAATACATGTTGCTGTTAGAATGAACAGTTATAAATACATGTTGCTGTTAGAATGAACAGTTATAAATACATGTTGCTGTTAGAATGAACAGTTATAAATACATGTTGCTGTTAGAATGAACAGTTATAAATACATGTTGCTGTTAGAATGAACAGTTATAAATACATGTTGCTGGTTAGAATGAACAGTTATAAATACATGTTGCTGTTAGAATGAACAGTTATAAATACATGTTGCTGTTAGAATGAACAGTTATAAATACATGTTGCTGTTAGAATGAACAGCTATAAATACATGTTGCTGGTTAGAATGAACAGTTATAAATACATGTTGCTGTTAGAATGAACAGTTATAAATACATGTTGCTGTTAGAATGAACAGTTATAAATACATGTTGCTGTTAGAATGAACAGTTATAAATACATGTTGCTGTTAGAATGAATAGCTATAAATACATGTTGCTGTTAGAATGAACAGTTATAAATACATGTTGCTGTTAGAATGAACAGTTATAAATACATGTTGCAGTTAGAATGAACAGCTATAAATACATGTTGCTGTTAGAATGAACAGTTATAAATACATTTTGCAGTTAAAATGAACAGCTATAAATACATGTTGCAGTTAGAATGAACAGCTATAAATACATGTTGCTGTTAGAATGAACAGTTATAAATACATGTTGCAGTTAAAATGAACAGTATAAATACATGTTGCTGTTAGAATGAACAGTTATAAATACATGTTGCTGTTAGAATGAACAGTTATAAATACATGTTGCTGGTTAGAATGAACAGTTATAAATACACGTTGCTGTTAGAATGAACAGTTATAAATACATGTTGCTGGTTAGAATGAATAGTTATAAATACACGTTGCTGTTAGAATGAACAGTTATAAATACATGTTGCTGTTAGAATGAACAGTTATAAATACATGTTGCTGTTAGAATGAACAGTTATAAATACATGTTGCTGTTAGAATGAACAGTTATAAATACATGTTGCTGTTAGAATGAACAGTTATAAATACATGTTGCTGTTAGAATGAACAGTTAAATACATGTTGCTGTTAGAATGAACAGTTATAAATACATGTTGCTGTTAGAATGAACAGTTATAAATACATGTTGCTGTTAGAATGAACAGTTATAAATACATGTTGCTGTTAGAATGAACAGTTATAAATACATGTTGCTGTTAGAATGAACAGTTATAAATACATGTTGCTGTTAGAATGAATAGTTATAAATACATGTTGCTGTTAGAATGAATAGTTATAAATACATGTTGCTGTTAGAATGAACAGTTATAAATACATGTTGCTGTTAGAATGAATAGTTATAAATACATGTTGCTGTTAGAATGAATAGTTATAAATACATGTTGCTGTTAGAATGAATAGTTATAAATACATGTTGCTGTTAGAATGAATAGTTATATATACATGTTGCTGTTAGAATGAATAGTTATATATACATGTTGCTGTTAGAATGAACAGTTATAAATACATGTTGCTGTTAGAATGAACAGTTATAAATACATGTTGCTGTTAGAATGAACAGTTATAAATACATGTTGCTGTTAGAATGAATAGTTATAAATACATGTTGCTGTTAGAATGAATAGTTATAAATACATGTTGCTGTTAGAATGAACAGTTATATATACATGTTGCTGTTAGAATGAATAGTTATAAATACATGTTGCTGTTAGAATGAATAGTTATAAATACATGTTGCTGTTAGAATGAATAGTTATATATACATGTTGATGTTAGAATGAACAGCTATATATACATGTTGCTGTTAGAATGAATAGTTATAAATACATGTTGCTGTTAGAATGAATAGTTATAAATACATGTTGCTGTTAGAATGAATAGTTATATATACATGTTGCTGTTAGAATGAACA
Organism: Oncorhynchus keta; assembly: GCF_023373465.1. Lineage (NCBI taxonomy): Eukaryota > Metazoa > Chordata > Actinopteri > Salmoniformes > Salmonidae > Oncorhynchus > Oncorhynchus keta. The sequence continues at coordinate 195,341 of NW_026280722.1, read as the reverse complement.
GTTATAAATACATGTTGCTGTTAGAATGAACAGTTATAAATACATGTTGCTGTTAGAATGAATAGTTATAAATACATGTTGCTGTTAGAATGAACAGTTATAAATACATGTTGCTGTTAGAATGAACAGTTATAAATACATGTTGCTGTTAGAATGAACAGCTATAAATACATGTTGCTGTTAGAATGAATAGTTATAAATACATGTTGCTGTTAGAATGAACAGTTATAAATACATGTTGCTGTTAGAATGAACAGCTATAAATACATGTTGCTGTTAGAATGAATAGTTATAAATACATGTTGCTGTTAGAATGAACAGTTATAAATACATGTTGCTGTTAGAATGAACAGTTATAAATACATGTTGCTGTTAGAATGAACAGTTATAAATACATGTTGCTGTTAGAATGAATAGTTATAAATACATGTTGCTGTTAGAATGAACAGTTATAAATACATGTTGCTGTTAGAATGAATAGTTATAAATACATGTTGCTGTTAGAATGAATAGTTATAAATACATGTTGCTGTTAGAATGAATAGTTATAATACATGTTGCTGTTAGAATGAACAGTTATATATACATGTTGCTGTTAGAATGAATAGTTATAAATACATGTTGCTGTTAGAATGAACAGTTATAAATACATGTTGCTGTTAGAATGAACAGTTATAAATACATGTTGCTGTTAGAATGAATAGTTATATATACATGTTGCTGTTAGAATGAACAGTTATAAATACATGTTGCTGTTAGAATGAACAGTTATAAATACATGTTGCTGTTAGAATGAACAGTTATAAATACATGTTGCTGTTAGAATGAACAGCTATAAATACATGTTGCTGTTAGAATGAACAGTTATAAATACATGTTGCTGTTAGAATGAATAGTTATAAATACATGTTGCTGTTAGAATGAACAGTTATAAATACATGTTGCTGTTAGAATGAACAGCTATAAATACATGTTGCTGTTAGAATGAATAGTTATAAATACATGTTGCTGTTAGAATGAACAGTTATAAATACATGTTGCTGTTAGAATGAACAGTTATAAATACATGTTGCTGTTAGAATGAATAGTTATATATACATGTTGCTGTTAGAATGAACAGTTATATATACATGTTGCTGTTAGAATGAACAGTTATAAATACATGTTGCTGTTAGAATGAACAGTTATAAATACATGTTGCTGTTAGAATGAACAGCTATAAATACATGTTGCTGTTAGAATGAATAGTTATAAATACATGTTGCTGTTAGAATGAACAGTTATAAATACATGTTGCTGTTAGAATGAATAGTTATATATACATGTTGCTGTTAGAATGAACAGTTATATATACATGTTGCTGTTAGAATGAATAGTTATAAATACATGTTGCTGTTAGAATGAACAGTTATAAATACATGTTGCTGTTAGAATGAATAGTTATAAATACATGTTGCTGTTAGAATGAATAGAATACATGAGAATGAATAGTTATAAATACATGTTGCTGTTAGAATGAATAGTTATATATACATGTTGCTGTTAGAATGAATAGTTATAAATACATGTTGCTGTTAGAATGAATAGTTATATATACATGTTGCTGTTAGAATGAATAGTTATAAATACATGTTGCTGTTAGAATGAATAGTTATATATACATGTTGCTGTTAGAATGAATAGTTATAAATACATGTTGCTGTTAGAATGAACAGTTATAATACATGTTGCTGTTAGAATGAATAGTTATATATACATGTTGCTGTTAGAATGAATAGTTATAAATACATGTTGCTGTTAGAATGAACAGTTATAAATACATGTTGCTGTTAGAATGAATAGTTATAAATACATGTTGCTGTTAGAATGAATAGTTATAAATACATGTTGCTGTTAGAATGAACAGTTATAAATACATGTTGCTGTTAGAATGAATAGTTATATATACATGTTGCTGTTAGAATGAATAGTTATAAATACATGTTGCTGTTAGAATGAATAGTTATATATACATGTTGCTGTTAGAATGAACAGTTATAAATACATGTTGCTGTTAGAATGAACAGTTATAAATACATGTTGCTGTTAGAATGAACAGTTATAAATACATGTTGCTGTTAGAATGAACAGTTATAAATACATGTTGCTGTTAGAATGAATAGTTATATATACATGTTGCTGTTAGAATGAACAGTTATAAATACATGTTGCTGTTAGAATGAATAGTTATATATACATGTTGCTATAAATACATGTTGCTGTTAGAATGAATAGTTATATATACATGTTGCTGTTAGAATGAATAGTTATAAATACATGTTGCTGTTAGAATGAACAGTTATAAATACATGTTGCTGTTAGAATGAATAGTTATAAATACATGTTGCTGTTAGAATGAACAGTTATATATACATGTTGCTGTTAGAATGAACAGTTATATATACATGTTGCTGTTAGAATGAATAGTTATAAATACATGTTGCTGTTAGAATGAACAGTTATAAATACATGTTGCTGTTAGAATGAATAGTTATAAATACATGTTGCTGTTAGAATGAACAGTTATATATACATGTTGCTGTTAGAATGAACAGTTATAAATACATGTTGCAGTTATAAATACATGTTGCTGTTAGAATGAACAGTTATAAATACATGTTGCTGTTAGAATGAATAGTTATAAATACATGTTGCTGTTAGAATGAATAGTTATATATACATGTTGCTGTTAGAATGAACAGTTATAAATACATGTTGCTGTTAGAATGAACAGTTATAAATACATGTTGCTGTTAGAATGAACAGTTATAAATACATGTTGCTGTTAGAATGAATAGTTATATATACATGTTGCTGTTAGAATGAATAGTTATATATACATGTTGCTGTTAGAATGAACAGTTATAAATACATGTTGCTGTTAGAATGAACAGTTATAAATACATGTTGCTGTTAGAATGAACAGTTATAAATACATGTTGCTGTTAGAATGAATAGTTATATATACATGTTGCTGTTAGAATGAATAGTTATATATACATGTTGCTGTTAGAATGAATAGTTATATATACATGTTGCTGTTAGAATGAACAGTTATAAATACATGTTGCTGTTAGAATGAATAGTTATATATACATGTTGCTGTTAGAATGAATAGTTATATATACATGTTGCTGTTAGAATGAATAGTTATATATACATGTTGCTGTTAGAATGAATAGTTATATATACATGTTGCTGTTAGAATGAACAGTTATAAATACATGTTGCTGTTAGAATGAACAGTTATAAATACATGTTGCTGTTAGAATGAACAGTTATAAATACATGTTGCTGTTAGAATGAATAGTTATATATACATGTTGCTGTTAGAATGAATAGTTATATATACATGTTGCTGTTAGAATGAACAGTTATAAACATGTTGCTGTTAGAATGAATAGTTATAAATACATGTTGCTGTTAGAATGAATAGTTATATATACATGTTGCTGTTAGAATGAATAGTTATAAATACATGTTGCTGTTAGAATGAATAGTTATAAATACATGTTGCTGTTAGAATGAATAGTTATAAATACATGTTGCTGTTAGAATGAATAGTTATATATACATGTTGCTGTTAGAATGAACAGTTATATATACATGTTGCTGTTAGAATGAACAGTTATAAATACATGTTGCTGTTAGAATGAATAGTTATATATACATGTTGCTGTTAGAATGAATAGTTATATATACATGTTGCTGTTAGAATGAATAGTTATATATACATGTTGCTGTTAGAATGAACAGCTATAAATACATGTTGCTGTTAGAATGAATAGTTATATATACATGTTGCTGTTAGAATGAATAGTTATAAATACATGTTGCTGTTAGAATGAACAGTTATAAATACATGTTGCTGTTAGAATGAATAGTTATATATACATGTTGATGTTAGAATGAACAGCTATATATACATGTTGCTGTTAGAATGAATAGTTATAAATACATGTTGCTGTTAGAATGAACAGTTATATATACATGTTGCTGTTAGAATGAATAGTTATAAATACATGTTGCTGTTAGAATGAATAGTTATAAATACATGTTGCTGTTAGAATGAATAGTTATATATACATGTTGATGTTAGAATGAACAGCTATATATACATGTTGCTGTTAGAATGAACAGTTAGTTATAATATACATGTTGCTGTTAGAATGAATAGTTATATATACATGTTGCTGTTAGAATGAATAGTTATATATACATGTTGCTGTTAGAATGAATAGTTATATATACATGTTGCTGTTAGAATGAACAGTATATATACATGAAATGAATAGTTATAAATACATGTTGCTGTTAGAATGAATGTTATATATACATGTTGCTGTTAGAATGAATAGTTATATATACTTGTTGCTGTTAGAATGAACAGTTATAAATACATGTTGCTGTTAGAATGAATAGTTATAAATACATGTTGCTGTTAGAATGAATAGTTATATATACATGTTGCTGTTAGAATGAATAGTTATATATACATGTTGCTGTTAGAATGAACAGTTATATATACATGTTGCTGTTAGAATGAATAGTTATATATACATGTTGCTGTTAGAATGAATAGTTACAGTTATAAATTATATATACATGTTGCTGTTAGAATGAATAGTTATATAATACATGTTGCTGTTAGAATGAATAGTTATAAATACATGTTGCTGTTAGAATGAACAGTTATAAATACATGTTGCTGTTAGAATGAATAGTTATAAATACATGTTGCTGTTAGAATGAACAGTTATAAATACATGTTGCTGTTAGAATGAATAGTTATATATACATGTTGCTGTTAGAATGAATAGTTATAAATACATGTTAGAATGAATAGTTATATATACATGTTGCTGTTAGAATGAATAGTTATATATACATGTTGCTGTTAGAATGAATAGTTATATATACATGTTGCTGTTAGAATGAATAGTTATATATACATGTTGCTGTTAGAATGAACAGTTATATATACATGTTGCTGTTAGAATGAATAGTTATATATACATGTTGCTGTTAGAATGAATAGTTATATATACATGTTGCTGTTAGAATGAACAGTTATATATACATGTTGCTGTTAGAATGAACAGTTATATATACATGTTGCTGTTAGAATGAATAGTTATAAATACATGTTGCTGTTAGAATGAATAGTTATAAATACATGTTGATGTTAGAATGAATAGTTATATATACATGTTGATGTTAGAATGAATAGTTATAAATACATGTTGCTGTTAGAATGAACAGTTATAAATACATGTTGCTGTTAGAATGAATAGTTATAAATACATGTTGATGTTAGAATGAATAGTTATATATACATGTTGCTGTTAGAATGAATAGTTATATATACATGTTGCTGTTAGAATGAACAGCTATAAATACATGTTGCTGTTAGAATGAATAGTTATATATACGTGTTGCTGTTAGAATGAATAGTTATAAATACATGTTGCTGTTAGAATGAATAGTTATATATACGTGTTGCTGTTAGAATGAATAGTTATATATACATGTTGCTGTTAGAATGAATAGTTATAAATACATGTTGCTGTTAGAATGAACAGTTATAAATACATGTTGCTGTTAGAATGAATAGTTATATATACATGTTGATGTTAGAATGAACAGCTATATATACATGTTGCTGTTAGAATGAATAGTTATATATACATGTTTAGAATGAATAGTTATAAATACTGTTAGAATGAATAGTTATAAATACATGTTGCTGTTAGAATGAATAGTTATAAATACATGTTGCTGTTAGAATGAATAGTTATAAATACATGTTGCTGTTAGAATGAATAGTTATATATACATGTTGCTGTTAGAATGAACAGTTATATATACATGTTGCTGTTAGAATGAACAGTTATAAATACATGTTGCTGTTAGAATGAATAGTTATAAATACATGTTGCTGTTAGAATGAATAGTTATATATACATGTTGCTGTTAGAATGAATAGTTATATATACATGTTGCTGTTAGAATGAATAGTTATATATACATGTTGCTGTTAGAATGAATAGTTATATATACATGTTGCTGTTAGAATGAATAGTTATATATACATGTTGCTGTTAGAATGAATAGTTATATATACATGTTGCTGTTAGAATGAACAGTTATATACATGTTGCTGTTAGAATGAATAGTTATATATACATGTTGCTGTTAGAATGAATAGTTATATATACATGTTGCTGTTAGAATGAACAGTTATATATACATGTTGCTGTTAGAATGAATAGTTATATATACATGTTGCTGTTAGAATGAATAGTTATAATAGTTACATGTTGCTGTTAGAATGAATAGTTATATATACATGTTGCTGTTAGAATGACAGTTATATATACATGTTGCTGTTAGAATGAATAGTTATAAATACATGTTGCTGTTAGAATGAATAGTTATATATACATGTTGCTGTTAGAATGAATAGTTATGTTGCTGTTAGAATGAACAGTTATAATACATGTTGCTGTTAGAATGAATAGTTATATATACATGTTGCTGTTAGAATGAATAGTTATATATACATGTTGCTGTTAGAATGAATAGTTATATATACATGTTGCTGTTAGAATGAATAGTTATATATACATGTTGCTGTTAGAATGAATAGTTATATATACATGTTGCTGTTAGAATGAATAGTTATAAATACATGTTGCTGTTAGAATGAACAGTTATAAATACATGTTGCTGTTAGAATAAATACATGAATAACAGTTATATATACATGTTGCTGTTAGAATGAATAGTTATATATACATGTTGCTGTTAGAATGAATAGTTATATATACATGTTGCTGTTAGAATGAATAGTTATATATACATGTTGCTGTTAGAATGAATAGTTATATATACATGTTGCTGTTAGAATGAATAGTTATATATACATGTTGCTGTTAGAATGAATAGTTATATATACATGTTGCTGTTAGAATGAATAGAATAGTTATATATACATGTTGCTGTTAGAATGAATAGTTATATATACATGTTGCTGTTAGAATGAACAGTTATATATACATGTTGCTGTTAGAATGAATAGTATATATACATGTTGCTGTTAGAATGAATAGTTATATATACATGTTGCTGTTAGAATGAACAGTTATATATACATGTTGCTGTTAGAATGAATAGTTATATATACATGTTGCTGTTAGAATGAATAGTTATATATACATGTTGCTGTTAGAATGAATAGTTATATATACATGTTGCTGTTAGAATGAATAGTTATATATACATGTTGCTGTTAGAATGAATAGTTATATATACATGTTGCTGTTAGAATGAATAGTTATATATACATGTTGCTGTTAGAATGAATAGTTATATATACATGTTGCTGTTAGAATGAATAGTTATATATACATGTTGCTGTTAGAATGAATAGTTATATATACATGTTGCTGTTAGAATGAATAGTTATATATACATGTTGCTGTTAGAATGAATAGTTATATATTATAAATCATGTTGCTGTTAGAATGAATAGTTATATATACATGTTGCTGTTAGAATGAATAGTTATATATACATGTTGCTGTTAGAATTAGAATGAATAGTTATATATACATGTTGCTGTTAGAATGAATAGTTATATATACATGTTGCTGTTAGAATGAACAGTTATAAATACATGTTGCTGTTAGAATGAATAGTTATATATACATGTTGCTGTTAGAATGAATAGTTATATATACATGTTGCTGTTAGAATGAATAGTTATATATACATGTTGCTGTTAGAATGAATAGTTATATATACATGTTGCTGTTAGAATGAATAGTTATATATACATGTTGCTGTTAGAATGAATAGTTATATATACATGTTGCTGTTAGAATGAATAGTTATAAATACATGTTGCTGTTAGAATGAATAGTTATATATACATGTTGCTGTTAGAATGAATAGTTATATATACATGTTGCTGTTAGAATGAATAGTTATAAATACATGTTGCTGTTAGAATGAATAGTTATATATACATGTTGCTGTTAGAATGAATAGTTATATATACATGTTGCTGTTAGAATGAATAGTTATATATACATGTTGCTGTTAGAATGAATAGTTATATATACATGTTGCTGTTAGAATGAATAGTTATATATACATGTTGCTGTTAGAATGAATAGTTATATATACATGTTGCTGTTAGAATGAATAGTTATATATACATGTTGCTGTTAGAATGAATAGTTATATATACATGTTGCTGTTAGAATGAATAGTTATATATACATGTTGCTGTTAGAATGAATAGTTATATATACATGTTGCTGTTAGAATGAATAGTTATATATACATGTTGCTGTTAGAATGAATAGTTATATATACATGTTGCTGTTAGAATGAATAGTTATATATACATGTTGCTGTTAGAATGAATAGTTATATATACATGTTGCTGTTAGAATGAACAGTTATATATACATGTTGCTGTTAGAATGAATAGTTATATATACATGTTGCTGTTAGAATGAATAGTTATATATACATGTTGCTGTTAGAATGAATAGTTATATATACATGTTGCTGTTAGAATGAATAGTTATATATACATGTTGCTGTTAGAATGAATAGTTATATATACATGTTGCTGTTAGAATGAATAGTTATATATACATGTTGCTGTTAGAATGAATAGTTATATATACATGTTGCTGTTAGAATGAATAGTTATATATACATGTTGCTGTTAGAATGAACAGTTATATATACATGTTGCTGTTAGAATGAATAGTTATATATACATGTTGCTGTTAGAATGAATAGTTATATATACATGTTGCTGTTTGAATAGTTATATATACATGTTGCTGTTAGAATGAATAGTTATATATACATGTTGCTGTTAGAATGAACAGTTATATATACATGTTGCTGTTAGAATGAATAGTTATATATACATGTTGCTGTTAGAATGAACAGTTATATATACATGTTGCTGTTAGAATGAATAGTTATATATACATGTTGCTGTTAGAATGAATAGTTATATATACATGTTGCTGTTAGAATGAATAGTTATATATACATGTTGCTGTTAGAATGAACAGTTATATATACATGTTGCTGTTAGAATGAATAGTTATATATACATGTTGCTGTTAGAATGAATAGTTATATATACATGTTGCTGTTAGAATGAATAGTTATATATACATGCTGTTAGAATGAACAGTTATATATACATGTTGCTGTTAGAATGAATAGTTATATATACATGTTGCTGTTAGAATGAATAGTTATATATACATGTTGCTGTTAGAATGAATAGTTATATATACATGTTGCTGTTAGAATGAATAGTTATATATACATGTTGCTGTTAGAATGAATAGTTATATATACATGTTGCTGTTAGAATGAATAGTTATATATACATGTTGCTGTTAGAATGAATAGTTATATATACATGTTGCTGTTAGAATGAATAGTTATATATACATGTTGCTGTTAGAATGAATAGTTATATATACATGTTGCTGTTAGAATGAACAGTTATATATACATGTTGCTGTTAGAATGAATAGTTATATATACATGTTGCTGTTAGAATGAATAGTTATAAATACATGTTGCTGTTAGAATGAATAGTTATATATACATGTTGCTGTTAGAATGAATAGTTATATATACATGTTGCTGTTAGAATGAATAGTTATATATACATGTTGCTGTTAGAATGAATAGTTATATATACATGTTGCTGTTAGAATGAATAGTTATATATACATGTTGCTGTTAGAATGAATAGTTATATATACATGTTGCTGTTAGAATGAATAGTTATATATACATGTTGCTGTTAGAATGAATAGTTATATATACATGTTGCTGTTAGAATGAATAGTTATATATACATGTTGCTGTTAGAATGAATAGTAGTATATATACATGTTGCTGTTAGAATGAATAGTTATATATACATGTTGCTGTTAGAATGAATAGTTATAAATACATGTTGCTGTTAGAATGAATAGTTATATATACATGTTGCTGTTAGAATGAACAGTTATAAATACATGTTGCTGTTAGAATGAATAGTTATATATACATGTTGCTGTTAGAATGAATAGTTATATATACATGTTGCTGTTAGAATGAATAGTTATAAATACATGTTGCTGTTAGAATGAATAGTTATATATACATGTTGCTGTTAGAATGAATAGTTATAAATACATGTTGCTGTTAGAATGAATAGTTATATATACATGTTGCTGTTAGAATGAATAGTTATATATACATGTTGCTGTTAGAATGAATAGTTATATATACATGTTGCTGTTAGAATGAATAGTTATATATACATGTTGCTGTTAGAATGAATAGTTATATATACATGTTGCTGTTAGAATGAATAGTTATAAATACATGTTGCTGTTAGAATGAACAGTTATATATACATGTTGCTGTTAGAATGAATAGTTATATATACATGTTGCTGTTAGAATGAATAGTTATATATACATGTTGCTGTTAGAATGAACAGCTATAAATACATGTTGCTGTTAGAATGAATAGTTATATATACATGTTGCTGTTAGAATGAATAGTTATAAATACATGTTGCTGTTAGAATGAACAGTTATAAATACATGTTGCTGTTAGAATGAATAGTTATATATACATGTTGATGTTAGAATGAATAGTTATATATACATGTTGCTGTTAGAATGAATAGTTATATATACATGTTGCTGTTAGAATGAATAGTTATATATACATGTTGCTGTTAGAATGAATAGCTATATATACATGTTGCTGTTAGAATGAACAGTTATATATACATGTTGCTGTTAGAATGAATAGTTATATATACATGTTGCTGTTAGAATGAATAGTTATATATACATGTTGCTGTTAGAATGAATAGTTATATATACATGTTGCTGTTAGAATGAATAGTTATATATACATGTTGCTGTTAGAATGAATAGTTATATATACATGTTGCTGTTAGAATGAATAGTTATATATACATGTTGCTGTTAGAATGAATAGTTATATATACATGTTGCTGTTAGAATGAACAGTTATAAATACATGTTGCTGTTAGAATGAACAGTTATAAATACATGTTGCTGTTAGAATGAATAGTTATATATACATGTTGCTGTTAGAATGAATAGTTATATATACATGTTGCTGTTAGAATGAATAGTTATAAATATACATGTTGCTGTTAGAATGAATAGTTATAATACATGTTGCTGTTAGAATGAATAGTTATAAATACATGTTGCTGTTAGAATGAATAGTTATATATACATGTTGCTGTTAGAATGAACAGTTATAAATACATGTTGCTGTTAGAATGAATAGTTATATATACATGTTGCTGTTAGAATGAACAGTTATAAATACATGTTGCTGTTAGAATGAATAGTTATATATACATGTTGCTGTTAGAATGAATAGTTATAAATACATTAGAATGAATAGTTATATATACATGTTGCTGTTAGAATGAATAGTTATAAATACATGTTGCTGTTAGAATGAATAGTTATATATACATGTTGCTGTTAGAATGAATAGTTATATATACATGTTGCTGTTAGAATGAATAGAATGAACAGTATAAATACATGTTGCTGTTAGAATGAACAGTTATAAATACATGTTGCTGTTAGAATGAATAGTTATATATACATGTTGCTGTTAGAATGAATAGTTATAAATACATGTTGCTGTTAGAATGAATAGTTATATATACATGTTGCTGTTAGAATGAATAGTTATATATACATGTTGCTGTTAGAATGAATAGTTATAATACATGTTGCTGTTAGAATGAACAGTTATATATACATGTTGCTGTTAGAATGAATAGTTATATATACATGTTGCTGTTAGAATGAATAGTTATATATACATGTTGCTGTTAGAATGAATAGTTATATATACATGTTGCTGTTAGAATGAATAGTTATATATACATGTTGCTGTTAGAATGAATAGTTATATATACATGTTGCTGTTAGAATGAATAGTTATATATACATGTTGCTGTTAGAATGAATAGTTATATATACATGTTGCTGTTAGAATGAACAGTTATATATATACAGAATGAATAGTTATATATACATGTTGCTGTTAGAATGAATAGTTATATATACATGTTGCTGTTAGAATGAACAGTTATATATACATGTTGCTGTTAGAATGAATAGTTATATATACATGTTGCTGTTAGAATGAATGTTATATATACATGTTGCTGTTAGAATGAATAGTTATATATACATGTTGCTGTTAGAATGAATAGTTATATATACATGTTGCTGTTAGAATGAATAGTTATATATACATGTTGCTGTTAGAATGAATAGTTATATATACATGTTGCTGTTAGAATGAATAGTTATATATACATGTTGCTGTTAGAATGAACAGTTATATATACATGTTGCTGTTAGAATGAATAGTTATATATACATGAGAATGAATAGTTATATATACATGTTGCTGTTAGAATGAATAGTTATATATACATGTTGCTGTTAGAATGAATAGTTATATATACATGTTGCTGTTAGAATGAATAGTTATATATACATGTTGCTGTTAGAATGAATAGTTATATATACATGTTGCTGGTTAGAATGAACAGTTATATATACATGTTGCTGTTAGAATGAATAGTTATATATACATGTTGCTGTTAGAATGAACAGTTATAAATACATGTTGCTGTTAGAATGAATAGTTATATATACATGTTGCTGGTTAGAATGAACAGTTATATATACATGTTGCTGTTAGAATGAATAGTTATATATACATGTTGCTGTTAGAATGAATAGTTATATATACATGTTGCTGTTAGAATGAATAGTTATATATACATGTTGCTGTTAGAATGAATAGTTATATATACATGTTGCTGTTAGAATGAATAGTTATATATACATGTTGCTGTTAGAATTTATATATACATGTTGCTGTTAGAATGAATAGTTATATATACATGTTGCTGTTAGAATGAATAGTTATATATACATGTTGCTGTTAGAATGAATAGTTATATATACATGTTGCTGTTAGAATGAATAGTTATAAATACATGTTGCTGTTAGAATGAATAGTTATATATACATGTTGCTGTTAGAATGAATAGTTATATATACATGTTGCTGTTAGAATGAACAGTTATATATACATGTTGCTGTTAGAATGAATAGTTATATATACATGTTGCTGTTAGAATGAATAGTTATATATACATGTTGCTGTTAGTTATATATACATGTTGCTGTTAGAATGAATAGTTATATATACATGTTGCTGTTAGAATGAACTGTTAGAATGAATAGTTATATATACATGTTGCTGTTAGAATGAACAGTTATATATACATGTTGCTGTTAGAATGAATAGTTATATATACATGTTGCTGTTAGAATGAATAGTTATATATACATGTTGCTGTTAGAATGAACAGTTATATATACATGTTGCTGTTAGAATGAACAGTTATATATACATGTTGCTGTTAGAATGAATAGTTATATATACATGTTGTTGAATGAACTGTTAGAATGAATAGTTATATATACATGTTGCTGTTAGAATGAACAGTTATATATACATGTTGCTGTTAGAATGAACAGTTATATATACATGTTGCTGTTAGAATGAATAGTTATAAATACATGTTGCTGTTAGAATGAATAGTTATATATACATGTTGCTGTTAGAATGAACAGTTATATATACATGTTGCTGTTAGAATGAATAGTTATAAATACATGTTGCTGTTAGAATGAATAGTTATATATACATGTTGCTGTTAGAATGAATAGTTATATATACATGTTGCTGTTAGAATGAATAGTTATATATACATGTTGCTGTTAGAATGAATAGTTATATATACATGTTGCTGTTAGAATGAATAGTTATATATACATGTTGCTGTTAGAATGAATAGTTATATATACATGTTGCGTTAGAATGAACAGTTATAAATACATGTTGCTGTTAGAATGAATAGTTATATATACATGTTGCTGTTAGAATGAATAGTTATATATACATGTTGCTGTTAGAATGAATAGTTATATATACATGTTGCTGTTAGAATGAATAGTTATATATACATGTTGCTGTTAGAATGAATAGTTATATATACATGTTGCTGTTAGAATGAATAGTTATATATACATGTTGCTGTTAGAATGAACAGTTATATATACATGTTGCTGTTAGAATGAATAGTTATATATACATGTTGCTGTTAGAATGAATAGTTATATATACATGTTGCTGTTAGAATGAACAGTTATATACATGTTGCTGTTAGAATGAATAGTTATATATACATGTTGCTGTTAGAATGAATAGTTATATATACATGTTGCTGTTAGAATGAATAGTTATATATACATGTTGCTGTTAGAATGAATAGTTATATATACATGTTGCATGAACAGTTGTTACTGTTAGAATGAATAGTTATATATACATGTTGCTGTTAGAATGAACAGTTATATATACATGTTGCTGTTAGAATGAATAGTTATATATACATGTTGCTGTTAGAATGAATAGTTATATATACATGTTGCTGTTAGAATGAATAGTTATATATACATGTTGCTGTTAGAATGAATAGTTATATATACATGTTGCTGTTAGAATGAATAGTTATATATACATGTTGCTGTTAGAATGAACAGTTATATATACATGTTGCTGTTAGAATGAATAGTTATATATACATGTTGCTGTTAGAATGAATAGTTATATATACATGTTGCTGTTAGAATGAATAGTTATAACATACATGTTGCTGTTAGAATGAATAGTTATATATACATGTTGCTTTAGAATGAACAGTTATAAATACATGTTAGAATGAATAGTTATATATACATGTTGCTGTTAGAATGAATAGTTATATATACATGTTGCTGTTAGAATGAATAGTTATATATACATGTTGCTGTTAGAATGAATAGTTATATATACATGTGCTGTTAGAATGAATATATATATACATGTTGCTGTTAGAATGAATAGTTATATATACATGTTGCTGTTAGAATGAATAGTTATATATACATGTTGCTGTTAGAATGAATAGTTATATATACATGTTGCTGTTAGAATGAATAGTTATATATACATGTTGCTGTTAGAATGAATAGTTATATATACATGTTGCTGTTAGAATGAACAGTTATATATACATGTTGCTGTTAGAATGAATAGTTATATATACACATGTTGCTGTTAGAATGAATAGTTATATATACATGTTGCTGTTAGAATGAATAGTTATATATACATGTTGCTGTTAGAATGAATAGTTAATATACATGTTGCTGTTAGAATGAACAGTTATATATACATGTTGCTGTTAGAATGAATAGTTATATATACATGTTGCTGTTAGAATGAATAGTTATATATACATGTTGCTGTTAGAATGAATAGTTATATATACATGTTGCTGTTAGAATGAATAGTTATATATACATGTTGCTGTTAGAATGAATAGTTATATATACATGTTGCTGTTAGAATGAATAGTTATATATACATGTTGCTGTTAGAATGAACAGTTATATATACATGTTGCTGTTAGAATGAATAGTTATATATACATGTTGCTGTTAGAATGAACAGTTATATATACATGTTGCTGTTAGAATGAATAGTTATATATACATGTTGCTGTTAGAATGAATAGTTATATATACATGTTGCTGTTAGAATGAATAGTTATATATACATGTTGCTGTTAGAATGAATAGTTATATATACATGTTGCTGTTAGAATGAATAGTTATATATACATGTTGCTGTTAGAATGAATAGTTATATATACATGTTGCTGTTAGAATGAATAGTTATATATACATGTTGCTGTTAGAATGAATAGTTATATATACATGTTGCTGTTAGAATGAATAGTTATATATACATGTTGCTGTTAGAATGAATAGTTATAGAATGTTGCTGTTAGAATGAATAGTTATATATACATGTTGCTGTTAGAATGAACAGTTATATATACATGTTGCTGTTAGAATGAATAGTTATATATACATGTTGCTGTTAGAATGAATAGTTATATATACATGTTGCTGTTAGAATGAACAGTTATATATACATGTTAGAATGAATAGTTATATATACATGTTGCTGTTAGAATGAATAGTTATATATACATGTTGCTGTTAGAATGAATAGTTATATATACATGTTGCTGTTAGAATGAATAGTTATATATACATGTTGCTGTTAGAATAATAGTTATATATACATGTTGCTGTTAGAATGAATAGTTATATATACAGTTGCTGTTAGAATGAACAGTTATATATACATGTTGCTGTTAGAATGAATAGTTATATATACATGTTGCTGTTAGAATGAATAGTTATATATACATGTTGCTGTTAGAATGAATAGTTATATATACATGTTGCTGTTAGAATGAATAGTTATATATACATGTTGCTGTTAGAATGAACAGTTATATATACATGTTGCTGTTAGAATGAATAGTTATATATACATGTTGCTGTTAGAATGAATAGTTATATATACATGTTGCTGTTAGAATGAATAGTTATATATACATGTTGCTGTTAGAATGAACAGTTATAAATACATGTTGCTGTTAGAATGAATAGTTATATATACATGTTGCTGTTAGAATGAATAGTTATAAATACATGTTGCTGTTAGAATGAATAGTTATATATAGAATGAACAGTTATATATACATGTTGCTGTTAGAATGAACAGTTATATATACAGTTATATATACATGTTGCTGTTAGAATGAATAGTTATATATACATGTTGCTGTTAGAATGAATAGTTATATATACATGTTGCTGTTAGAATGAATAGTTATATATACATGTTGCTGTTAGAATGAATAGTTATATATACATGTTGCTGTTAGAATGAATAGTTATATATACATGTTGCTGTTAGAATGAATAGTTATATATACATGTTGCTGTTAGAATGAACAGTTATAAATACATGTTGCTGTTAGAATGAATAGTTATATATACATGTTGCTGTTAGAATGAATAGTTATATATACATGTTGCTGTTAGAATGAATAGTTATATATACATGTTGCTGTTAGAATGAATAGTTATATATACATGTTGCTGTTAGAATGAATAGTTATATATACATGTTGCTGTTAGAATGAATAGTTATATATACATGTTGCTGTTAGAATGAATAGTTATATATACATGTTGCTGTTAGAATGAATAGTTATATATACATGTTGCTGTTAGAATGAATAGTTATATATACATGTTGCTGTTAGAATGAACAGTTATATATACATGTTGCTGTTAGAATGAATAGTTATATATACATGTTGCTGTTAGAATGAATAGTTATATATACATGTTGCTGTTAGAATGAATAGTTATATATACATGTTGCTGTTAGAATGAATAGTTATATATACATGTTGCTGTTAGAATGAACAGTTATATATACATGTTGCTGTTAGAATGAATAGTTATATATACATGTTGCTGTTAGAATGAATAGTTATATATACATGTTGCTGTTAGAATGAATAGTTATATATACATGTTGCTGTTAGAATGAATAGTTATATATACATGTTGCTGTTAGAATGAATAGTTATATATACATGTTGCTGTTAGAATGAACAGTTATATATACATGTTGCTGTTAGAATGAATAGTTATATATACATGTTGCTGTTAGAATGAATAGTTATATATACATGTTGCTGTTAGAATGAATAGTTATATATACATGTTGCTGTTAGAATGAATAGTTATATATACATGTTGCTGTTAGAATGAATAGTTATATATACATGTTGCTGTTAGAATGAATTAGTTATATAAATACATGTTGCTGTTAGAATGAATAGTTATATATACATGTTGCTGTTAGAATGAATAGTTATATATACATGTTGCTGTTAGAATGAACAGTTATATATACATGTTGCTGTTAGAATGAACAGTTATAATACATGTTGCTGTTAGAATGAATAGTTATATATACATGTTGCTGTTAGAATGAATAGTTATATATACATGTTGCTGTTAGAATGAATAGTTATATATACATGTTGCTGTTAGAATGAATAGTTATATATACATGTTGCTGTTAGAATGAATAGTTATATATACATGTTGCTGTTAGAATGAATAGTTATATAATACATGTTGCTGTTAGAATGAATAGTTATATATACATGTTGCTGTTAGAATGAATAGTTATAAATACATGTTGCTGTTAGAATGAATAGTTATATATACATGTTGCTGTTAGAATGAATAGTTATATATACATAGAATGAATAGTTATATATACATGTTGCTGTTAGAATGAATAGTTATATATACATGTTGCTGTTAGAATGAATATATATACATGTTGCTGTTATAAAGTACATGTTGCTGTTAGAATGAATAGTTATATATACATGTTGCTGTTAGAATGAACAGTATATATACATGTTGCTGTTAGAATGAATATTACATGTTGCTGTTAGAATGAATAGTTATATATACATGTTGCTGTTAGAATGAATAGTTATATATACATGTTGCTGTTAGAATGAATAGTTATATATACATGTTGCTGTTAGAATGAACAGTTATATATACATGTTGCTGTTAGAATGAATAGTTATATATACATGTTGCTGTTAGAATGAATAGTTATATATACATGTTGCTGTTAGAATGAATAGTTATATATACATGTTGCTGTTAGAATGAATAGTTATATATACATGTTGCTGTTAGAATGAATAGTTATATATACATGTTGCTGTTAGAATGAATAGTTATATATACATGTTGCTGTTAGAATGAATAGTTAGTTGCTGTTAGAATGAATATATATATACATGTTGCTGTTAGAATGAATAGTTATATATACATGTTGCTGTTAGAATGAATAGTTATATATACATGTTGCTGTTAGAATGAATAGTTATATATACATGTTGCTGTTAGAATGAACAGTTATATATACATGTTGCTGTTATAATATTATATATACATGTTGCTGTTAGAATGAATAGTATATATACATGTTGCTGTTAGAATGAATAGTTATATATACATGTTGCTGTTAGAATGAATATATATACATGTTAGAATGAATATACATGTTGCTGTTAGAATGAATAGTTATATATACATGTTGCTGTTAGAATGAATAGTTATATATACATGTTGCTGTTAGAATGAATAGTTATATATACATGTTGCTGTTAGAATGAATAGTTATATATACATGTTGCTGTTAGAATGAATAGTTATATATACATGTTGCTGTTAGAATGAACAGTTATATATACATGTTGCTGTTAGAATGAATAGTTATATATACATGTTGCTGTTAGAATGAATAGTTATATATACATGTTGCTGTTAGAATGAATAGTTATATATACATGTTGCTGTTAGAATGAATAGTAGTTATATACATGTTGCTGTTAGAATGAATAGTTATATATACATGTTGCTGTTAGAATGAATAGTTATATATACATGTTGCTGTTAGAATGAATAGTTATATATACATGTTAGAATGAATAGTTATATATACATGTTGCTGTTAGAATGAACAGTTATATATACATGTTGCTGTTAGAATGAATAGTTATATATACATGTTGCTGTTAGAATGAATAGTTATATATACATGTTGCTGTTAGAATGAATAGTTATATATACATGTTGCTGTTAGAATGAATAGTTATATATACATGTTGCTGTTAGAATGAATAGTTATATATACATGTTGCTGTTAGAATGAATAGTTATATATACATGTTGCTGTTAGAATGAATAGTTATATATACATGTTGCTGTTAGAATGAATAGTTATATATACATGTTGCTGTTAGAATGAATAGTTATATATACATGTTGCTGTTAGAATGAATAGTTATATATACATGTTTGCTGTTAGAATGAATAGTTAATATACATGTTGCTGTTATGAATAGTTATATATACATGTTGCTGTTAGAATGAATAGTTATATATACATGTTGCTGTTAGAATGAATAGTTATATATACATGTTGCTGTTAGAATGAATAGTTATATATACATGTTGCTGTTAGAATGAATAGTTATATATACATGTTGCTGTTAGAATGAACAGTTATATATACATGTTGCTGTTAGAATGAACAGTTATATATACATGTTGCTGTTAGAATGAACAGTTATATATACATGTTAGAATGAATAGTTATATATACATGTTGCTGTTAAATGAATTAGATATATACATGTTGCTAAATGAATAGAATATATACATGTTGCTGTTAGAATGAATAGTTATATATACATGTTGCTGTTAGAATGAATAGTTATATATACATGTTGCTGTTAGAATGAATAGTTATATATACATGTTGCTGTTAGAATGAATAGTTATATATACATGTTGCTGTTAGAATGAATAGTTATATATACATGTTGCTGTTAGAATGAATAGTTATATATACATGTTGCTGTTAGAATGAATAGTTATATATACATGTTGCTGTTAGAATGAATAGTTATATATACATGTTGCTGTTAGAATGAATAGTTATATATACATGTTGCTGTTAGAATGAATAGTTATATAACATAGAATGAACAGTGTTGCTGTTAGAATGAATAGTTATATATACATGTTGCTGTTAGAATGAATAGTTATATATACATGTTGCTGTTAGAATGAATAGTTATATATACATGTTGCTGTTAGAATGAATAGTTATATATACATACATTATATATACTTGTTGCTGTTAGAATGAATAGTTATATATACATGTTGCTGTTAGAATGAATAGTTATATATACATGTTGCTGTTAGAATGAATAGTTATATATACATGTTGCTGTTAGAATGAATAGTTATATATACATGTTGCTGTTAGAATGAATAGTTATATATACATGTTGCTGTTAGAATGAATAGTTATATATACATGTTGCTGTTAGAATGAATAGTTATATATACATGTTGCTGTTAGAATGAATAGTTATATATACATGTTGCTGTTAGAATGAATAGTTATATATACATGTTGCTGTTAGAATGAATAGTTATATATACATGTTGCTGTTAGAATGAATAGTTATATATACATGTTGCTGTTAGAATGAATAGTTATATATACATGTTGCTGTTAGAATGAATAGTTATATATACATGTTGCTGTTAGAATGAATAGTTATATATACATGTTGCTGTTAGAATGAATAGTTATATATACATGTTGCTGTTAGAATGAATAGTTATATATACATGTTGCTGTTAGAATGAATAGTTATATATACATGTTGCTGTTAGAATGAACAGTTATATATACATGTTGCTGTTAGAATGAATAGTTATATATACATGTTGCTGTTAGAATGAATAGTTATATATACATGTTGCTGTTAGAATGAATAGTTATATATACATGTTGCTGTTAGAATGAATAGTTATATATACATGTTGCTGTTAGAATGAATAGTTATATATACATAGAATGAATAGTTATATATACATGTTGCTGTTAGAATGAATAGTTATATATACATGTTGCTGTTAGAATGAATAGTTATATATACATGTTGCTGTTAGAATGAATAGTTATATATACATGTTGCTGTTAGAATGAATAGTTATATATACATGTTGCTGTTAGAATGAATAGTTATATATACATGTTGCTGTTAGAATGAATAGTTATATATACATGTTGCTGTTAGAATGAATAGTTATAAATACATGTTGCTGTTAGAATGAATAGTTATATATACATGTTGATGTTAGAATGAACAGCTATATATACATGTTGCTGTTAGAATGAATAGTTATAAATACATGTTGCTGTTAGAATGAATAGTTATAAATACATGTTGCTGTTAGAATGAATAGTTATATATACATGTTGCTGTTAGAATGAACAGTTATATATACATGTTGCTGTTAGAATGAATAGTTATATATACATGTTGCTGTTAGAATGAATAGTTATATATACATGTTGCTGTTAGAATGAATAGTTATATATACATGTTGCTGTTAGAATGAACAGTTATATATACATGTTGCTGTTAGAATGAATAGTTATATATACATGTTGCTGTTAGAATGAATAGTTATATATACATGTTGCTGTTAGAATGAATAGTTATATAATACATGTTGCTGTTAGAATGAATAGTTATATATACATGTTGCTGTTAGAATGAATAGTTATATATACATGTTGCTGTTAGAATGAATAGTTATATATACATGTTGCTGTTAGAATGAATAGTTATATATACATGTTGCTGTTAGAATGAATAGTTATATATACATGTTGCTGTTAGAATGAATAGTTATATATACATGTTGCTGTTAGAATGAATAGTTATATATACATGTTGCTGTTAGAATGAATAGTTATATATACATGTTATGAATATTATATATACATGTTGCTGTTAGAATGAATAGTTATATATACATGTTGCTGTTAGAATGAATAGTTATATATACATGTTGCTGTTAGAATGAATAGTTATATATACATGTTGCTGTTAGAATGAATAGTTATATATACATGTTGCTGTTAGAATGAATAGTTATATATACATGTTGCTGTTAGAATGAATAGTTATATATACATGTTGCTGTTAGAATGAATAGTTATATATACATGTTGCTGTTAGAATGAATAGTTATATATACATGTTGCTGTTAGAATGAATAGTTATATATACATGTTGCTGTTAGAATGAATAGTTATATACCATGTTGCTGTTAGAATGAATAGTTATATATACATGTTGCTGTTAGAATGAATAGTTATATATACATGTTGCTGTTAGAATGAATAGTTATATATACATGTTGCTGTTAGAATGAATAGTTATATATACATGTTGCTGTTAGAATGAATAGTTATATATACATGTTGCTGTTAGAATGAATAGTTATATATACATGTTGCTGTTAGAATGAATAGTTATATATACATGTTGCTGTTAGAATGAATAGTTATATATACATGTTGCTGTTAGAATGAATAGTTATATATACATGTTGCTGTTAGAATGAATAGTTATATATACATGTTGCTGTTAGAATGAATAGTTATATATACATGTTGCTGTTAGAATGAATAGTTATATATACATGTTGCTGTTAGAATGAATAGTTATATATACATGTTGCTGTTAGAATGAATAGTTATAAATACATGTTGCTGTTAGAATGAATAGTTATATATACATGTTGCTGTTAGAATGAATAGTTATATATACATGTTGCTGTTAGAATGAATAGTTATATATACATGTTGCTGTTAGAATGAATAGTTATATATACATGTTGCTGTTAGAATGAATAGTTATATATACATGTTGCTGTTAGAATGAATAGTTATATATACATGTTGCTGTTAGAATGAATAGTTATATATACATGTTGCTGTTAGAATGAATAGTTATATATACATGTTGCTGTTAGAATGAATAGTTATATATACATGTTGCTGTTAGAATGAATAGTTATATATACATGTTGCTGTTAGAATGAATAGTTATATATACATGTTGCTGTTAGAATGAATAGTTATATATACATGTTGCTGTTAGAATGAATAGTTATATATACATGTTGCTGTTAGAATGAATAGTTATATATACATGTTGCTGTTAGAATGAATAGTTAGAATGAATAGTTATATATACATGTTGCTGTTAGAATGAATAGTTATATATACATGTTGCTGTTAGAATGAATAGTTATATATACATGTTGCTGTTAGAATGAATAGTTATATATACATGTTGCTGTTAGAATGAATAGTTATATATACATGTTGCTGTTAGAATGAACAGTTATATATACATGTTGCTGTTAGAATGAATAGTTATATATACATGTTGCTGTTAGAATGAATAGTTATATATACATGTTGCTGTTAGAATGAATAGTTATATATACATGTTGCTGTTAGAATGAATAGTTATATATACATGTTGCTGTTAGAATGAATAGTTATATATACATGTTGCTGTTAGAATGAATAGTTATATATACATGTTGCTGTTAGAATGAATAGTTATATATACATGTTGCTGTTAGAATGAATAGTTATATATACATGTTGCTGTTAGAATGAATAGTTATATATATACATGTTGCTGTTAGAATGAACAGTTATATATACATGTTGCTGTTAGAATGAATAGTTATATATACATGTTGCTGTTAGAATGAATAGTTATATATACATGTTGCTGTTAGAATGAATAGTTATATATACATGTTGCTGTTAGAATGAATAGTTATATATACATGTTGCTGTTAGAATGAATAGTTATATATACATGTTGCTGTTAGAATGAATAGTTATATATACATGTTGCTGTTAGAATGAATAGTTATATATACATGTTGCTGTTAGAATGAATAGTTATATATACATGTTGCTGTTAGAATGAATAGTTATATATACATGTTGCTGTTAGAATGAATAGTTATATATACATGTTGCTGTTAGAATGAATAGTTATATATACATGTTGCTGTTATGAATAGTTATATATACATGTTGCTGTTAGAATGAATAGTTATATATACATGTTGCTGTTAGAATGAATAGTTATATATACATGTTGCTGTTAGAATGAATAGTTATATATACATGTTGCTGTTAGAATGAATAGTTATATATACATGTTGCTGTTAGAATGAATAGTTATATATACATGTTGCTGTTAGAATGAATAGTTATATATACATGTTGCTGTTAGAATGAATAGTTATATATACATGTTGCTGTTAGAATGAATAGTTATATATACATGTTGCTGTTAGAATGAATAGTTATATATACATGTTGCTGTTAGAATGAATAGTTATATATACATGTTGCTGTTAGAATGAATAGTTATATATACATGTTGCTGTTAGAATGAATAGTTATATATACTGTAAGGACTGACACCAGAGATGAGAAGCAGGAACGGGAAGTCAACATTTAATCAGGAAACAGACAAAGACCAAGACAAAAACAGCGTCAACACACAGGTACAAAATTACAAACGATAATAAATTCTTAAGCAGGGAACAGAGTGGGGAACCAGACATATGTAGGGAAGGTAATGACAGAGGTGGGGGGGGGGGGCAGTTGTGTGTAATGATGGTGGCAGGAGTGCATAATGCTGGGAAACCTGGCACCTTCAAGCGCCAGGGAGGGAGCAGGAGCAGGCGTGACATATACATGCATTTTGTTGCTGTATCTCCCTCTGATCTCCCTCTGATATCCCTTTAGCTCTCCCTCTCTCTCCCTCTATCTCTCTCTCCGTGTATCTTTGATTCTCTTTCTTTGGAGTGAGGTCTAAAGTTGCTGTATGTTTTCCTCTCTGTCCAGGAGTCATGCATAAGTGCATTTGTAGAAAACATATTTCCATCACTTAGATTCACCTTTTAGGGAGTGTTTGCTGCAATTTCTACATTGTGCCCTGAACCTTATTTCGCAATGTAACTAATCTTCAGTTAGATAAATGTAATTGTACCAGTATTCAAGTTGAAGTGCTTTAAGTGCTTTAAGTGCTTATGGCCTTAAACAGCTCGTTGATTTTGTCAATATCCGATTTTTTAAAAGTTACTGTGAAGTAAAATCATAATAGTCATCTTCATAATAGTTAATTCTAGTATATATTGTACTTTATATGTTTCTACTTTCCAAACTTACATTTTCATTATGTAATTCTCAAAATCTGTAGCTGACAAACCAGTTTAAAATCTATAGGTTTACCAAACGGTTAAGTGATTATCAATTTAGAGCAGTCGGAATTAAGTAATAGTAAATTCTGTTTTATTAACAAATGAAAAACAATCATATCAAGAAATGTGAGCATTGCTTTGTGAAAAGCAAGTACTTTATTTAAACATCTATTGCAATGTGAAACGTATTTCTAGAATAAACCCTGATTACGTTTGGTGAAAAAGTGATTTTGTGTCCTCCCTAATCTTTACTGGTGTTATCTACAAACATGTAAATCAGGAGTGTCCTGTAAGATCTCAGAGTAGTCCTCAGGGTATATCATGACAGATTCTCTACCCCCACTGACCTTTCTCCCTCAGCTCCTCTGTCAACAGTCTGCTGGATTGACTAATCTGTTGCTTCCATTACGGTATAGAAAGAGTCTCCAGTGGCCCACAGTTGAGGAATCTTCAGTCCTCCTCTCTTTGTGTGTATGTTTGTTCATGTGTGTGTTTGTTCATGTGTGTGTTTGTTCATGTGTGTGGTTATGTGTGCGTATGTGTACTATCATCACATGAGTATGTGGGTGCATGTATATTCTTCAGGGAGACCATTTTTAAAGCACAGTATATACTTTTATCATCCGTGCCATGGTTATATTTGACCTTAATAAAATCTCTTGTGTTCAGCACAAGCTTGAAGTCCTGTACATGGTTCATAAAAACAGTAAAGGAGCTAAACCATATATTTTTATGTTGAGCATAAAATGGATTTCTTGTACGTAAAACCTGGTTGACTGTGAAAACGGCTAAATAAGTTAAATATATTTCCTTTCATTACAGTTCTATTGGTGTAAATTTGGAGATTACTGGTTAAGCCTACACTCTACACACACACACACACACACACACACACACACACACACACACACACACACACACACACACACACACACACACACACACACACACACACACACACACACACACACACACACACACACACACACACACACACACACACACACACACACACAGTACAGATTCATACTAATAAAGTAACTGGGCCGTTGGATAAATGTGCACATTATTTTATTATTGGCCCAAAGAGGCTAAACTGTTCCATTAATAATGAGAATGATTGATTGATTGATAGTGGTAATTCACCCTGCATTGTAACTACAGTAGTACACCTTTGTAACCTCGCATTCAGTAGTTCATATTGGAGGAGAGAGAGCAAGGCCTTTTACTCTACATGTATTCTACCACTGATAAAGTTACTTATGAACAGAACAAATATACAGTATTATTAATGAGTGTACTGTATCTACTGTATTCATTGTTGTGTTATTAACTCTCAATCACTGTCTAAACATTTTTATATTATGTATTTGTCATGATGTTTAAGTACAATCTTCATAGAGATACAGTACATTACAATTAAACGTGTGGAGAGTTTGTTTGTATTCGCTACTGTTGAAATGGCCTCCCATCAACTTGGAGCTGTCATTGGAGGAAAACATCCATTTGACAGTGAAGTTGAAAAATCTAACACCTTTTGTCAATCTCTCTGCAGATGTTCCCCATGATTGACTGACAAACACACACACACACACACACACACACACACACACACACACACACACACACACACACACACACACACACACACACACACACACACACACACACACACACACACACACACACACACACACACACACACACACACACACACACACACACACACACACACACACACACACACAGGGTTGAGCAGAGTTGGCAAACCTGGTAGCTCCATGCATTGCAATGGAACAACTGTTTTCCTGAAAGATTCCCCCTGCACTGCCACTGGAATAACAGTCACTCTGTGTCAGTGAGTTCAAGTAAAACAAATTAGACCCATGATTAATGAATGGGAATAACAGCTCAAAACACTGACAGAACAGGCCACAGTGATGGGAGTCCCAGACGGTGATCCCCTTCAGTCCCCTTCTGCCCTCAGAGCTGACATTAACCCGTTTAGTATCAACACCAGGTCTCCCCGAGCTCCCATCACTAGGCTGCTGCTGCCCATATAACTCACTCTCACTATGAGCACCTTACAGGGACCTAGGAGCTCCTCTCTCTAAACCAGGCCAACCTACTACACACAGTCAGTCAGTCAGACTCATGTATATCATAGCAGTGTTAGTTGACTTATGAAAGTCTATGACAGTCTATGCACACACACACCTCTCTGCGTGAAATGTCTAGGATATTGAAATACTGAAAAAAAAGGTTCAGCACTGCTAATTAATTTCCATAATGTAAAATGCAAACACGTTTCCGAGCAGGCTCCTTTGTCTGAGCAGTATTGCGTCTCAGTGGAAAATATAACATGTTTGAAATATTGGTTAGAGTGCCAGCACACAACAACTATCTGGCTCGATAAGTAATATGTTGGAACATAGCACATGCATTTTCAAAAGAAGAATGTATGTTGAAATTACATTTTTTTGTTATACAATGTTCACATATTTTTTTCTAAAGAATAGCTCTGGCTAACATAATGACTGTTATCTGGTTACCATAATACCTGTTATCTGGCTAACATAATACCTGTTATCTGGCTAACATAATGACTGTTATCTGGCTAACATAATACCTGTTATCTGGCTAACATAATACCTGTTATCTGGCTAACATAATACCTGTTATCTGGCTAACATAATACCTGTTATCTGGCTAACATAATGACTGTTATCTGGCTAACATAATACCTGTTATCTGGCTAACATAATACCTGTTATCTGGCTAACATAATACCTGTTATCTGGCTAACATAATGACTGTTATCTGGCTAACATAATACCTGTTATCTGGCTAACATAATACCTGTTATCTGGCTAACATAATACCTGTTATCTGGCTAACATAATACCTGTTATCTGGCTAACATAATACCTGTTATCTGGCTAACATAATACCTGTTATCTGGCTAACATAATGACTGTTATCTGGCTAACATAATACCTGTTATCTGGCTAACACAATACCTGTTATCTGGCTAACATAATACCTGTTATCTGGCTAACATAATACCTGTTATCTGGCTAACATAATGACTGTTATCTGGCTAACATAATACCTGTTATCTGGCTAACATAATACCTGTTATCTGGCTAACATAATACCTGTTATCTGGCTAACATAATGCCTGTAATCTGGCTAACATAATGCCTGTTATCTGGCTAACATAATACCTGTAATCTGGCTAACATAATGACTGTTATCTGGCTAACATAATGCCTGTAATCTGGCGAACATAATGACTGTTATCTGGCTAACACAAATCCTGTTATCTGGCTAACATAATGACTGTTATCTGGCTAACATAATACCTGTTATCTGGCTAACATAATACCTGTTATCTGGCTAACATAATACCTGTTATCTGGCTAACATAATACCTGTTATCTGGCTAACATAATACCTGTTATCTGGCTAACATAATACCTGTTATCTGGCTAACATAATACCTGTTATCTGGCTAACATAATGACTGTTATCTGGCTAACATAATACCTGTTATCTGGCTAACATAATACCTGTTATCTGGCTAACATAATGACTGTTATCTGGCTAACACAAATCCTGTTATCTGGCTAACATAATGACTGTTATCTGGCTAACATAATACCTGTTATCTGGCTAACATAATACCTGTTATCTGGCTAACATAATGCCTGTAATCTGGCTAACATAATGACTGTTATCTGGCTAACACAAATCCTGTTATCTGGCTAACATAATGACTGTTATCTGGCTAACATAATGATTGTTATCTGGCTAACATAATACCTGTTATCTGGCTAACATAATACCTGTTATCTGGCTAACATAATGCCTGTAATCTGGCTAACATAATGACTGTTATCTGGCTAACATAATACCTGTTATCTGGCTAACATAATACCTGTTATCTGGCTAACATAATACCTGTTATCTGGCTAACATAATACCTGTTATCTGGCTAACATAATACCTGTTATCTGGCTAACATAATACCTGTTATCTGGCTAACATAATACCTGTTATCTGGCTAACATAATACCTGTTATCTGGCTAACATAATACCTGTTATCTGGCTAACATAATGCCTGTAATCTGGCTAACATAATGACTGTTATCTGGCTAACATAATACCTGTTATCTGGCTAACATAATACCTGTTATCTGGCTAACATAATACCTGTTATCTGGCTAACATAATACCTGTTATCTGGCTAACATAATACCTGTTATCTGGCTAACATAATACCTGTTATCTGGCTAACATAATGACTGTTATCTGGCTAACATAATACCTGTTATCTGGCTAACATAATACCTGTTATCTGGCTAACATAATACCTGTTATCTGGCTAACATAATACCTGTTATCTGGCTAACATAATACCTGTTATCTGGCTAACATAATACCTGTTATCTGGCTAACATAATACCTGTTATCTGGCTAACATAATACCTGTTATCTGGCTAACATAATACCTGTTATCTGGCTAACATAATACCTGTTATCTGGCTAACACAATACCTGTTATCTGGCTAACATAATGACTGTTATCTGGCTAACATAATACCTGTTATCTGGCTAACATAATACCTGTTATCTGGCTAACATAATACCTGTTATCTGGCTAACATAATGCCTGTAATCTGGCTAACATAATGACTGTTATCTGGCTAACACAATACCTGTTATCTGGCTAACATAATACCTGTTATCTGGCTAACATAATACCTGTTATCTGGCTAACATAATGACTGTTATCTGGCTAACATAATACCTGTTATCTGGCTAACATAATACCTGTTATCTGGCTAACATAATACCTGTAATCTGGCTAACATAATGACTGTTATCTGGCTAACATAATACCTGTTATCTGGCTAACATAATACCTGTTCTCTGGCTAATATACTGTAATGGCTGTACCTTTTCCAGGGAACGTTGCACTGCCAAATATTCCATAATGGGGTTGAACGCACACATAAACTTCCTTTGCAAGAGTCTGTGTACAAAGCCTTTGCATTTATTGGATTTTATTCTATAATAGCAGTGATGTGTATGGGAGCTCAGTAGACTACGAGACAAAGCCGTACAACGACGTTGGGACTGGACGAGACCAGTTGGTCAACAAGTCCAGAAACTGTCATTTGGCATTGACAGCTATGTTGGAGATGACAGACACGACGTGTCAGCACCCTGAGTGCCCTGCGAGAGTGTTGCCGGTGGCCTTCACAAGGATGTCTTTCTGCAAACCGCTCGCTGCGTAAATATACAATACCCTAGCAAGCATGGAGTCCACCTCCCTCGAGTCTCTGTGGATCCCTAGATTAGAGAACATAATGACTAAACTAAAGAGGTCTTTGCCTCCGTTAAATGCCAATCGTTCAAATACACCCTGTCACCTCCTCCTCCCTGCATTCTAGATCTCCTGTTTACTGTTCGACTGTTAGAGAACACCTCTCCTCACTCACTACTTCAAGCTGACAAGGAAGTGGAGAGAAATTCAATGCAACTGACATTCTACTTCCCAGAATGCCACTGGTGTAAA
This sequence comes from Oncorhynchus keta, assembly GCF_023373465.1. Lineage (NCBI taxonomy): Eukaryota > Metazoa > Chordata > Actinopteri > Salmoniformes > Salmonidae > Oncorhynchus > Oncorhynchus keta. The sequence goes on along the minus strand of NW_026280722.1, from coordinate 163,891 downwards.
TATGACACTGACCCTGACAGGCACACCTGTTTTAGATCAATAGCTGACTAACCGAAGTTTGTCAGTATTTAAAAACAGTGTTTTGAAGGGACGTTAGACATGGTGTGGCACATCACAAAGCATAACACATAAACAAGTTGGTTTTAACATCATTCAAGTGACAAACAATAACCACTGCAGTACTCAAAAAGGCTGCATACAGAAAATGCAGAACATGCAGAAAGTGAGCTCCTCCACCTGCCTGTACCCTCTAACTGAGCTACAGTAGTCTCCAGACCATGTGGCAAAACCCAGAGAGGTATGACAAGTGTGTGAACTACTGACCCTGTTTATGAGCTTCCCTGGGGGGCTTAAGAGGGACAGACTGTTTGTAAATTGAATAAGATGTTCACCCTGTGAATTGATTTCGTTTGACACCAGCAAGGTCTTGACAAAGAAGCACTACTTTCTCTAGACCTCCCTCGGGCTACTGAATTGTTCATTTGGTCATATGTAACTAAGGGCCCTCGAAATACTGTGACTACAGGCAAGTAGACATGCAGGGACAGGTTGGGATGTTTGGTAACTGAAAGGGGGAGAAGTACAATCAGAGAGAGAGAAGAGGGGAGAGAGGGAGGGCAAGAGAAGATAGATTATCCTACAAGTTCAAGGTTAAGAAAAGTGGATCCATGTCTAGAATAACAAATTGAGAGAATCAATCAACCTGTAGTTTTGGTAACTGGTCTATTCAAATGCAAAATCAATTACTGACATTTTAGATTCCATTTGTCTGCCTTTTCTATTTCAGGTCATGTGCCTTTCAGCATGTCCTTGTTTGTCAACTGAATATTGTTTAGGTTTAGGTAGGGAATTACTTTTAATGGTAGAGGTTAGGTTGAGATTGACTTAAAGGTAGAGGTTTAGGTAGAGAATGACTTAATGGTAGAGGTTTAGGTAGAGAATGACTTAAAGGTAGAGGTTTAGGTTGAGATTGACTTAAAGGTAGAGGTTTAGGTAGAGAATGACTTAATGGTAGAGGTTTAGGTAGAGAATGACTTAATGGTAGAGGTTAGGTTGAGATTGACTAAATGGTAGAGGTTTAGGTAGGGAATTACTTTTAATGGTAGAGGTTTAGGTAGAGAATGACTTAAAGGTAGAGGTTTAGGTAGAGAATGACTTAAAGGTAGAGGTTTAGGTAGAGATTGACTTAAAGGTAGAGGTTTAGGTAGAGAATGACTTAAAGGTAGTGGTTTAGGTAGAGAATGACTTAATGGTAGAGGTTTAGGTAGAGAATGACTTAAAGGTAGAGGTTTAGGTAGAGAATGGCTTAAAGGTAGAGGTTTAGGTTGAGAATGACTTAAAGGTCGAGGTTTAGGTAGAGAATGGCTTAAAGGTAGAGGTTTAGGTAGAGAATGGGAGCTGGGGAGAAGATCTGAGCCATGTTCAATGGTAGATTTTTTTTCTGAAACAGCAGGATGCTTTTGAAGAGGCCAGGAATTCCCTGCAAGCTGACAGTAGGAAATTAACATATCTGGTTTATCAGTTATGTCTAGGATTCTAACCTGAATTCCATACAATATATCCAATACACACAATGTACTTTAGACTGTAGTTACATCTCCTTCACAGTGTCCATATTAGGACAGTCTCAGTGTCAGCTGGACTTGTATCAGTCCTCTTCAAAAGATGAATGATACTCACATGGACATAGCGTGAACCAGAGCTAGCTGGCTGTCTTCCAGTACAAGGAGAGAGGAGACGGCAATACATCTGCTGGAGTCTTCTTCTGGACTAAAACTTTCAACACTCAAAGCTCAGATTTGATACCTCTGTTTCAGCCTGGAGCAAAGTGTTAGACATCAACTGCTCTAGTAGAAGTGGAGCTTTTTCTGGAATGACTTTATGACTTGCAGGGGAAAAGTGTCTCCTGTTAAGTTAATAATGACGTTCTGAGTGTTGAACAAATGCCCTGACCAAGGAGTTAGACTAAAGACAAATGTGTTGTTGGAGTAGGGTGAGTACAGGGAATAAGAGTCATGCCCCATCCATCAGGGAGTGTGTACATGCTCACATGCATACGCACGTACACACACAAGCACACACGCATTTACACACCTCTCACAGTGATTAGACTCTCTCGGGAAACCTCTTCCCTTCAACTGGCAGGAAATGACAGAGTGAAATTATTGTAGAGAAAAAAAGCTATTTGATTTTCCAAAGTTATTTTTATTAAGGAAATGAGTCTGAGGCGTCTTGTACTTGTTACAGTAGGACCTGGCCAAGCAATGGCCTGCAATCATTCAGTAAAATCAACATGTGAGAAAGACTATGTCTGAAAAAGTGAAGAGATTCATCTGATATTAGAGGTACTGACAGGCAGCTAGTGGCAAGTAAGTTACAGAGTAAGTTTCACAGTACAAATGTACAGGTTGTTCTGAAATAAGCAATTCATCTCGAGAAACAATTAGCAACCACATTCCCCTTTCTTTTTGAGTTATTAAAATTCAAACAAATATACAATAACTTGAAGAGTTACAATATTGACACAATACCATCAAATATGTTACAAGGGTACTATTTTATTTACATATAAATCATACCACTAGGAGTAAAACGTATATGCGTACAACCTCTTCACTACAGAGGGGAAGGGTTGTGTAAAAGCAAGGAGAGAGAGAGAGAGAGAGAGAGAGAGAGAGAGAGAGAGAGAGAGAGAGAGAGAGAGAGGAGAAAGTGAAAGAGCTCATTGTTTTAGTTCGTAAAAACCAGTAGCAGATAAGGCCCACATGTCTCTATGGAAACCAGAACCACCTGGAGCCAGAGTCCAATTATGGAAACCACAACGTCAACAGGAACGCGTGCTATGGTAGGGAGTGAGAGTAGAAGAAGAAAAGAGCTCCTGATTATGCAAACTATAATCAGAAGGCTAAATATATAAACTAAAAGGTTGTGTGGACACTGCGCCACATCACAGTTCATTTCCATCAGGCCAGGTAAGCTATCACTCAAGGCCACAGGCCACAGGCCTCAGCCCGATGACACATTTACAGCGCTTATAATGTGAGAGACTGTCACTAGTCCAGAAACCATATCCTTTTATTTTTACAGGGCGAATGCTGAATACTGTAACGGTTACGTGCTTCCTTAAAACGCGTCTAAATCACCCACATCCCAGTGAGTGGAGACATTAAGCTAATATCTCCCCTAATAGCCCCTAGCATGTCTGAGGTATAGGGAGTGAAGAGTACTACATGATGAGTACTGGATACAGTAAGACTGCTGTTTTGAACAGGCCATTATGAGAGAAGACTTGGTCATTAAAAAAAATATATATTTCACCTTTATTTAACCAGGTAGGCCAGTTGAGAACAAGTCACGATTTACAACTGCGACCTGGCCAAGATAAAGCAGAGCAGTGCGACACAAACAACAACACAGAGTTACACATGGAATTAACAAACATACAGTCAATAATACAATAGAGAAAGTCTATATACAGTGTGTGTAAATGATGTAGGATAAGCTAGTGAGGGAGATATTAGTCTAAAGCTTCAGTGATTTTTGCAGTCATTGGCAGCAGAGAACTGGAAGGAATTGGCATTAGGGGTGACAAGTTAAATATACCTGCTGGAGCGCTTGCTGCGGATGGGTGCTGCTATGGTGACCAGTGAGTTGAGATAAGGCGGGGCTTTACCTAGCAACGACTTATACAGTGGGGCAAAAAAGTATTGAGTCAGCCACCAATTGTGCAAGTTCTCCCACTTAAAAAGATGAGAGAGGCCTGTAATTTTCATCATAGCTACACTTCAACTATGACAGACAAAATGAGGAAAGAAATCCAGAATATCACATTGTAGGATTTGTAATGAATTTATTTGCAAATTATGGTGGAAAAGAAGTATTTGGTCAATGACAAAAGTTTATCTCAATACTTTGTTATATACCCATTGTTGGCAATTTGGCAGTATGTCCAACCGGTCTAACAACCGCAGACTACGTTTAACCACGCAAGCCCAGGACCTCCACATCCAGCTTCTTCACCTGCAGGATCATCTGAGATCACCCACCCGGACAACAGATGAAACTGTGGGTTTGTACAACTGAAGAATTTCTGCGTACACTGTCAGAAACCATCACAGAGAAGCTCATCTCCGTGCTTTTCATCCTCACCAGGGTTTTGACCTGACTGCAGTTCCATGTCGTAACCGACTTCACTGGGCAAATGTTCACCTTTGATGGTCACTGGCACATGGAGAAGTGTGCATGAATCCCAGTTTCAACTGTACCGGGCAGATGGCAGACAGTGTGTATGGCTTTGTGAGGGTGAGTGGTTTGCTGATGTCAACATTGTGAATAGAGTGCCCCATGGTGGCGGTGGGGTTATGGTATGCACAGACATAAGCTACGGACAAATAACAAAATTGCATTTTATCAATGGCAATTTCAATGCAAGGAGATACCATGACAAGATCCTGAGGCCCATTGTTGTGCCATTCATCCACCGCCATCACCTCATGTGTCAGCATGATAATGCACAGCCCCATGTCGCATGGATCTGTACACGATTCCTGGAAGCTGAAACTGTCCCAGTTCTTCCATGTCCTGCATGTGACCAGACATGTCACCCATTGAGTATGTTTGTGATGCTCTGGATCGACGTGTACGACAGCATGTTCCAGTTCCTGGCAATATCCAACAAATTCGCACAGTCATTGAAGAGGAGTGGAACAACATTCCACAGGCCACAATCAACAGCCTGATCAACTCTATGCAAAGGAAATGTCAGAAGCTGGCTTGCTTCTGAAGCTAAGCAGGGTTGGTCCTGGTCAGTCCCTGGAGGGGAGACCAGATTCTGCTGGGAGTGGTGTTGGAGGGCCAGTAGGAGGCACTCTTTCCTCTGGTCTAAAAAATATCCCAATGCCCCAGGGCAGTGATTGGGGACACTGCCCTGTGTAGGGAATTGTCTTTCGGAAGGGACGTTAAATGGGTGTCCTGACTCTCTGAGGTCATTAAAGATCCCATGGCACTTATTGTAAGAGTAGGGGTGTTAACCCCGGTGTCCTGGCTAAATTCACAATCTGGCCCTCAAACCATTACGGTCACCTAATAATCCCCAGTTTACAATTGGCTCATTCATCCCCCTCCTCTCCCCTGTAACTATTCCCCAGGTTGTTGCTGTAAATGGGAACGTGTTCTCAGTCAACTTACCTGGTAAAATAACGGATACATTTTTTTTTGTCATGCTGCATGAGGCAAATAGTGGTACTGACTGGTTTTCTGATCCACACCCCTACTTTTTTTGAAGGTGTCTGTATTCTCAGTCATGTGAAATCCATAGATTAGGGCCTAATGAATTAGTTTTACATGGACTGATTTACTTACATAAATTGTAACTCAGTAAAATGGGAAAAATTGTTGCGCGTTGCATTTATATTTTTGTTCAGTATAATCTCATGCTTCTTCCATAGCAGCTGGCCTCGCCTAACCATAACATGTCCATATAACTGCAGTATAACAATATCCTATCATGCTTGACTTCATGCGGAGTCTGTTTGGACAGTTGACTCAGCAGTGGCTGCAGTTGTAACTCTGATTCAGAGGGGTTGGGTTAAATGCGGAAGACACATGTCAGTTGAATGTGTTCAGTTGTACAACTGACTAGGTATCCCCCTTTCCCTTTATGTTTTTATTCTCAGCCTCTGATTGTGAGAGGCAGTCAGGCAGAGTCAGCACTAGCTGCTGTCATTGCTCAGGCCGCACTCGGTCTCCAAATTATAGCCAACAAGGACTCAACGAGCCATAGGTCTGACGGAGAGCGCCGGTCAGAGCAGTTTGGCTCAAATTAACACAAGCCAAAGTGACTTCATAGGTCAGATCACTGCATGTCGTAAGCAATGGTAATTACATGCTAACAAATTCATTGCACGCCTCCAGTTGAACATTGCTTTTCCGGCCTGTCGGTCGGTTTGTCTGTGTGCTGCTAGGTCTGTCAGAACAAATTGGTCTGCATGGAGAACATCACCACAGATGGAGGAGGTGAGATGTACACAAGACAGAGTGGGGTACTATGAGGTTCTGGTGGTAGGTGAACTGAGGTAGAGTATATAAAACCCTTGTAAAGACAGAGTGGGGTACTATGAGGTTCTGGTGGTAGGTGAACTGAGGTAGAGTATATAAAACCCTTGTAAAGACAGAGTGGGGTACTATGAGGTTCTGGTGGTAGGTGAACTGAGGTAGAGTATATTAAACCCTTGTAAAGACAGAGTGGGGTACTATGAGGTTCTGGTGGTAGGTGAACTGAGGTAGAGTATATTAAACCCTTGTAAAGACAGAGTGGGGTACTATGAGGTTCTGGTGGTAGGTGAACTGAGGTAGAGTATATACAACCCTTGTAAAGACAGGGTGGGGTACTATGAGGTTCTGGTGGTAGGTGAACTGAGGTAGAGTATATACAACCCTTGTAAAGACAGAGTGGGGTACTATGAGGTTCTGGTGGTAGGTGAACTGAGGTAGAGTATATTAAACCCTTGTAAAGACAGAGTGGGGTACTATGAGGTTCTGGTGGTAGGTGAACTGAGGAAGAGTATATACAACCCTTGTAAAGACAGAGTGGGGTACTATGAGGTTCTGGTGGTAGGTGAACTGAGGTAGAGTATATTAAACCCTTGTAAAGACAGAGTGGGGTACTATGAGGTTCTGGTGGTAGGTGAACTGAGGTAGAGTATATACAACCCTTGTAAAGACAGAGTGGGGTACTATGAGGTTCTGGTGGTAGGTGAACTGAGGTAGAGTATATAAAACCCTTGTAAAGACAGGGTGGGGTACTATGAGGTTCTGGTGGTAGGTGAACTGAGGTAGAGTATATAAAACCCTTGTAAAGACAGAGTGAGGTTCTGGTGGTACTGATGAGGTTCTGGTTCTGGTGGTAGGTGAACTGAGGTAGAGTATATTAAACCCTTGTAAAGACAGAGTGGGGTACTATGAGGTTCTGGTGGTAGGTGAACTGAGGTAGATTATATAAAACCCTTGTAAAGACAGAGTGGGGTACTATGAGGTTCTGGTGGTAGGTGAACTGAGGTAGAGTATATAAAACCCTTGTAAAGACAGGGTGGGGTACTATGAGGTTCTGGTGGTAGGTGAACTGAGGTAGAGTATATTAAACCCTTGTAAAGACAGAGTGGGGTACTATGAGGTTCTGGTGGTAGGTGAACTGAGGAAGAGTATATAAAACCCTTGTAAAGACAGAGTGGGGTACTATGAGGTTCTGGTGGTAGTAGGTGAACTGAGGTAGAGTATATTAAAACCCTTGTAAAGACAGAGTGGGGTACTATGAGGTTCTGGTGGTAGGTGAACTGAGGTAGAGTATATAAAACCCTTGTAAAGACAGAGTGGGGTACTATGAGGTTCTGGTGGTAGGTGAACTGAGGTAGAGTATATAAAACCCTTGTAAAGACAGAGTGGGGTACTATGAGGTTCTGGTGGTAGGTGAACTGAGGTAGAGTATATTAAACCCTTGTAAAGACAGGTGGGGTACTATGAGGTTCTGGTGGTAGGTGAACTGAGGTAGAGTATATAAAACCCTTGTAAAGACAGGGTGGGGTAAACCTATGAGGTTCTGGTGGTAGGTGAACTGAGGTAGATTATATAAAACCCTTGTAAAGACAGAGTGGGGTACTATGAGGTTCTGGTGGTAGGTGAACTGAGGTAGAGTATATAAAACCCTTGTAAAGACAGAGTGGGGTACTATGAGGTTCTGGTGGTAGGTGAACTGAGGTAGAGTATATTAAACCCTTGTAAAGACAGAGTGGGGTACTATGAGGTTCTGGTGGTAGGTGAACTGAGGTAAGAGTATATAAAACCCTTGTAAAGACAGAGTGGGGTCTGAGGTTCTGGTGGTAGGTGAACTGAGGTAGAGTATATAAAACCCTTGTAAAGACAGAGTGGGGTACTATGAGGTTCTGGTGGTAGGTGAACTGAGGTAGAGTATATTAAACCCTTGTAAAGACAGAGTGGGGTACTAAAGGTAGAGTATATAAAACCCTTGTAAAGACAGAGTGGGGTACTATGAGGTTCTGGTGGTAGGTGAACTGGGGTAGAGTATATTAAACCCTTGTAAAGACAGAGTGGGGTACTATGAGGTTCTGGTGGTAGGTGAACTGAGGTAGAGTATATTAAACCCTTGTAAAGACAGAGTGAGGTACTATGAGGTTCTGGTGGTAGGTGAACTGAGGTAGAGTATATTAAACCCTTGTAAAGACAGGGTGGGGTACTATGAGGTTCTGGTGGTAGGTGAACTGAGGTAGAGTATATTAAACCCTTGTAAAGACAGAGTGGGATAATGAGGTTCTGGTGGTAGGTGAACTGAGGTAGAGTATATTAAACCCTTGTAAACAGACTATGAGGTTCTGGTGGTAGGTGAACTGAGGTAGAGTATATTAAACCCTTGTAAAGACAGAGTGGGGTACTATGAGGTTCTGGTGGTAGGTGAACTGAGGTAGAGTATATTAAACCCTTGTAAAGACAGGGTGGGGTACTATGAGGTTCTGGTGGTAGGTGAACTGAGGTAGAGTATATTAAACCCTTGTAAAGACAGGGTGGGGTACTATGAGGTTCTGGTGCTAGGTGAACTGAGGTAGAGTATATTAAACCCTTGTAAAGACAGAGTGGGGTACTATGAGGTTCTGGTGGTAGGTGAACTGAGGTAGAGTATATTAAACCCTTGTAAAGACAGGGTGGGGTACTATGAGGTTCTGGTGCTAGGTGAACTGAGGTAGAGTATATTAAACCCTTGTAAAGACAGAGTGGGGTACTATGAGGTTCTGGTGGTAGGTGAACTGAGGTAGAGTATATTAAACCCTTGTAAAGACAGGGTGGGGTACTATGAGGTTCTGGTGGTACTGAGGTAGAGTATATTAAACCCTTGTAAAGACAGTTCTGAGGTTCTGGTGGTAGGTGAACTGAGGTAGAGTATATTAAACCCTTGTAAAGACAGGGTGGGGTACTATGAGGTTCTGGTGGTAGGTGAACTGAGGTAGAGTATATTAAACCCTTGTAAAGACAGAGTGGGGTACTATGAGGTTCTGGTGGTAGGTGAACTGAGGTAGAGTATATAAAACCCTTGTAAAGACAGAGTGGGGTACTATGAGGTTCTGGTGGTAGGTGAACTGAGGTAGAGTATATTAAACCCTTGTGAAGACAGAGTGATACTATTAGAACTGAGGTAGAGTATATAAAACCCTTGTAAAGACAGGGTGGGGTACTATGAGGTTCTGGTGGTAGGTGAACTGAGGTAGAGTATATAAAACCCTTGTAAAGACAGGGTGGGGTACTATGAGGTTCTGGTGGTAGGTGAACTGAGGTAGAGTATATTAAACCCTTGTAAAGACAGAGTGGGGTACTATGAGGTTCTGGTGGTAGGTGAACTGAGGTAGAGTATATTAAACCCTTGTAAAGACAGAGTGGGGTACTATGAGGTTCTGGTGGTAGGTGAACTGAGGTAGAGTATATAAAACCCTTGTAAAGACAGGGTGGGGTACTATGAGGTTCTGGTGGTAGGTGAACTGAGGTAGAGTATATTAAACCCTTGTAAAGACAGAGTGGGGTACTATGAGGTTCTGGTGGTAGGTGAACTGAGGTAGAGTATATTAAACCCTTGTAAAGACAGAGTGGGGTACTATGAGGTTCTGGTGGTAGGTGAACTGAGGTAGAGTATATAAAACCCTTGTAAAGACAGAGTGGGGTACTATGAGGTTCTGGGGTAGGTGAACTGAGGTAGAGTATATAAAACCCTTGTAAATACAGAGTTCTATGGGTTCTGGTGGTAGGTGAACTGAGGTAGAGTATATTAAACCCTTGTAAATACAGAGTGGGGTACTATGAGGTTCTGGTGGTAGGTGAACTGAGGTAGATTATATAAAACCCTTGTAAAGACAGAGTGGGGTACTATGAGGTTCTGGTGGTAGGTGAACTGAGGTAGAGTATATAAAACCCTTGTGAAGACAGAGTGGGGTACTATGAGGTTCTGGTGGTAGGTGAACTGAGGTAGAGTATATTAAACCCCTGTGAAGACAGAGTGGGGTACTATTAGATTCTGGTGGTAGGTGAACTGAGGTAGAGATCTAGATCTAAAACTTATTGGCAGCTTTTGTGTTGTGAACAGCAAATATTTGTAATTCGTAGATGACTTTGTGGTGTGTTGCTGTAATGTATGTAACGCCATACAATGTACTGCAGGGCTGTTTACGATACTGTTAGGATCAATGAGTTGCAAGAGGCATTGGATTGTTATATCTGTCAAAAAAAGTCAACAAATGTCACATAAAAGCACACACACCTTCATGGTAGGCCAACAGAATACTTTACAAGTAAGGGCAAGTGTCATTCATTTACATTTTGTCTTCATTCTGATACATTGTATTACAAGTCCACTACACACCTCAATCAGAAACATGTGCTCCAGGTTATTAATGGGTTTTAAATATGCTGTAGTATGGTGTCCATATTAGGAAACCTGAACATTCACAAGGATTCCTTGTGACTCTGACTCTGAGCTGTCCTAATATGGATACCGTACCATGAGAAACTTCACCGGGGTTACGACTCCAGCCGTAGGAGTGTGTCAACACAGTGTGAAATATTCCACCATTTTAGCTTCTCTCTCAATCATTGCTGCCCTAAAAGCCAAGTTCAAACCAACATTCTGTTCAGGCTGAATACCGCAGTAAGACATGGTAATGTCATTATCCAGGAGGACACACGAATGGAGGGAGAGAGGACATTTTCTTTCTTGACATTGAAAAATTAACAAGTGTTATTAAACCAAGATTATTTTATTATTTACACCTAGAATATACAGTAGCTACATTATAACATATACTGAATAAACCTCTGTGGTCTGTACATATAAAGACAAAAAAAGAAAACATTTTGAAAGCTGAGGTATCAGCAAATCTATCCTCAACACTCAGTGCTATTCCACAGTCTAGCCACATAGTAAGACGTTTTGATGCTATTCCACAGTCTAGCCACAGAGTAAGACGTTTTGATGCTATTCCACAGTCTAGCCACATAGTAAGACGTGTTGATGCTATTCCACAGTCTAGCCACAGAGTAAGACGTTTTGATGCTATTCCACAGTCTAGCCACAGAGTAAGACGTTTTGATGCTATTCCACAGTCTAGCCACAGAGTAAGACGTTTTGATGCTATTCCACAGTCTAGCCACATAGTAAGACGTTTTGATGCTATTCCACAGTCTAGCCACATAGTAAGACGTTTTGATGCTATTCACAGTCTAGTAAGACGTTTTGATGCTATTCCACAGTCTAGCCACATAGTAAGACGTTTTGATGCTATTCCACAGTCTAGCCACATAGTAAGACGTGTTGATGCTATTCCACAGTCTAGCCACATAGTAAGTCTAGCGTAAGACGTTGATGCTATTCCACAGTCTAGCCACATAGTAAGACGTTTTGATGCTATTCCACAGTCTAGCCACAGTAAGACGTTTTGATGCTATTGATAAGCTATGCTCCACAGTCTAGCCACATAGTAAGACGTTTTGATGCTATTCCACAGTCTAACCACATAGTAAGACGTTTTGATGCTATTCCACAGTCTAGCCACATAGTAAGACGTTTTGATGCTATTCCACAGTCTAGCCACATAGTAAGACGTGTTGATGCTATTCCACAGTCTAGCCACATAGTAAGACGTTTTGATGCTATTCCACAGTCTAGCCACATAGTAAGACACAGTCTAGCCACATAGTAAGACGTTTTGATGCTATTCCACAGTCTAGCCACATAGTAAGACGTGTTGATGCTATTCCACAGTCTAGCACATAGTAAGACGTTTTGATGCTATTCCACAGTCTAGCCACATATAAGACTTTTGATGCTATTCCACAGTCTACGTTTTGATGCTATTCCACAGTCTAGCCACATAGTAAGACGTGTTGATGCTATTCCACAGTCTAGCCACATAGTAAGACGTTTTGATGCTATTCCACAGTCTAGCCACATAGTAAGACGTTTTGATGCTATTCCACAGTCTAGCCACATAGTAAGACGTTTTGATGCTATTCCACAGTATAGACAGATAAGAAGAGGTTTGTGAATATTTTAATTTAAACTATACTGTCTACACTATAGGACTTTTGAAAATGTTGTTGAAAATACATATTATATTTTGTTGCAATGTAATCTAAACACACTGTCTAGATTAACACTGATAGATATTGCTACTGTGCTGAAACCCATCACCCTACCTCCCTGCCCTTAGCCCCCAACCTGGTCCTTATCGGACAGAAAGGGGAAGTGGCTGTTCCTCTCCCCACTGACCCTAACTTGCCTCTGCATGCCTGTTATAGGCTAGATCAACTACCTATTAGCATTGGGCTAGGTTCCTCTGGGCAGATCAATATAACTGTTAACATTGGGCTAACTTCCTCTGGGCAGAGCAATATATTTGTTAGCATTGGGCTAGCTTCCTCAGGGTAGATCAATATAACTGTTAGCGTTAGGCTAGCTTCCTCTGGGAAGATACCTGTTAACATGCCCGTTTGCATTTGTCCAGATCAACATACCTGTTAGCATTGAGCTAGATTCTTCTGGACAGACACATGTTAGCATTGGGCTAGATCAACATGCATGTTACCATTGGGGTAGCTTCCTCTGGGCATATAATTGTTAGCATTGGGCCAAATCAATACATGAATGCTACCTGTTAGCATTGGGCTAGGTTCCTCTGGGCAGATACCTGTTAGCATTGGGCTTGCTTCCTCTCTTGTCACTGGATTGACGGCATAGAACATGACGTATGGGTCACAGCCCAGTGACCAAACCTGCAATTATTACTTGTCACAACTGACTGTAAATTAGTTTTTGTGACATCAGTCTAGTGAAATATCCTTATTTTACATTCGTCGGTTTAAGCACTTCGGGTGATCCCCCCCCCCGGTCAACACTGGAGTGGTGTACCCATCCAAAAATAACTTGTCTGAGGTGTTTAGAGCGCTGGCCCTGACACAGTGATTATAGGGGGTGCTCTAGGTGAGGAAAGCTGTGGTTTCATGTTGAATATCTGAGAAATCCATTGTGAGTTTCACCTTTTGGAGAACTAGTACTTCTCTGAGTTATTTACCATGGGGAGGAAGTCGGTGAGTTAATCCCAGGGCCGTTATAAAGAGCTACATGTCAGTCTTTCTAGAATATGAAGGGGCCTGAGCGTTGTCTCGAGGGACATGAGATTTCTAGGGACACACATTCATATTTACGGATATAATGTCTAAAACGTGTTCATATTTTTTTTTACGGCAGGTATTAGGTTCAGAACTAGTCTGGAAGGTGACAATATGTTTATTAAAAATGTTGTTTTGACAGGTTAGTCTGAGGTTTTGAAGTCAGGGAGAGGATGAGAAGGTGCCGGGTGATGGACAACTCACCCTTCACCCGCTCTGCTTTAAACACAGTGGCCCCTGAGTGAGGGGGAAGAAAAAGCATAACCTCCTCTCCAAACCTTCACAACCCTCCAATAGATCCATTGTGTAGACCTATAGGCAGCACTTACCTCATTGGTACCACGTACTCATTCGACCCACAATGCTAAGCTCTGGTACAAGGGAGAGGAGGTTGAGGTATGGTAAAGGGAGGGTACAGGGTTGGTTGGAAAAAGTAACAGTATATCTTTCTACCAGTAGAGTCATTATATCAACCATGGAACAGTCCATCAGCTGGATACTTGCCATGAATAACGTCTGCCTACGGTGGCCTCTGGGAGCCATATCATTGAGGATTTTGTGGTTATTTTTCCACGCCATGACATGTTGCTGCAGTCTCAGACAAAACCATACCTTGATATGGAACGCTCTTTTATGGGAGAGTTTGGATGAGAAGGCGTGGATAACATGCATGTGGTGTTTGTGTTTTGGGGAGAAAGCCGTAAGCATGATGCTGGGATTGTCATGACGTGGTTCACACCCGCTCAGTGCACACATACTAAAGTGTATCAGTCACCCAATAAATCGTGCTGGAGGGAAAACACAACACATGATATATTGCTGTCTAATGAACATGAGCAGAGGTGGTGGAGCGGGGTATGTGTGTGTGTCTGTTTATGGTAGGGGGTGGTTGCTTTTCAGGGTGTGTGTACACGTGTGTTTGAGTGTCTGCCTTTGTGTGTTAGTGTGTGTGTGTGTTCAGGGGTGGGTGCAGTTTGGGGAGAACCAGGCTACTTCGCTATTCCTGCGGTGTATTGGACACAGGGCCTATAGTCACAAGAGGTTAATTGTAGGCATTTAAGTGTTAAAGGCTGGAAGGTGGAAGGACTTTCTATTTATACATGGTCAGAGGTAATGAGGTGAAATGATTCTGTCTGACAGCGATGGGATCTGACCACAGTGGTGGATGGAGAGGCTCCTGACCTGGCCCAGGCTTCAGGGAATGTTTTCACTCCAAACAAGAGAAGCTGAAACATAACCAGACTAATTCATTCCCATTTACATACGCCCTGCCTTGGGCTGCATCCCAAATGGCACCGTATTCCCTATGTAGTGCACTACTTCTGACCAGGACCAATAGAACTCTGGTCAAAAGAAGTGCACTATACAGGGAATATGGTGTTACTTGGGACGTAGATTCTGTTTCCATTCAGTTCCATTCATACAGCCATCCATTTGTCAGCATTGCGACGATTGATTGACTAATCAATTAATCCCCAGGTGCTCCAATTAAATGGATATTAAACTAATAGGCTGTGGGATTGTGTTATGCTTCCTTTCACTGTTTTTCTTAAACATCTAACATACTCTCATATACATAAAGACACACACACACACACACACACACACACACACACACACACACACACACACACACACACACACACACACTGCGACTGCAATTTCAATATTCTTCTTTCTGTGGCACAAAGACACAAGATTAGACACATTTTCTGGAATTTAAATCAAGAAGGGTTTGGGTTAGGATTATGAGGAGTCTGTTGATTGTCTTCATACAATCATGTGACTGAACAATCCCTTCAATTTGTCTTCTTCATGTGACAACAGGCAGTCCCTTCTGTTTCAGAAATCATTGACTGAACAGGCAGTCTTCAATTTCTTCATAAATCATGTGACTGAACAGGCAGTCCCTTCAGTCTTCATACAATCATGTGACTGAACAGGCAGTCCCTTCACTTTGTCTTCATACAATCATGTGACTGAACAGGCAGTCCCTTCACTTTGTCTTCATACAATCATGTGACTGAACAGGCAGTCCCTTCACTTTGTCTTCATACAATCATGTGACTGAACAGGCAGTCCCTTCACTTTGTCTTCATACAATCATGTGACTGAACAGGCAGTCCCTTCACTTTGTCTTCATACAATCATGTGACTGAACAGGCAGTCCCTTCACTTTGTCTTCATACAATCATGTGACTGAACAGGCAGTCCCTTCACTTTGTCTTCATACAATCATGTGACTGAACAGGCAGTCCCTTCACTTTGTCTTCATACAATCATGTGACTGAACAGGCAGTCCCTTCACTTTGTCTTCATACAATCATGTGACTGAACAGGCAGTCCCTTCACTTTGTCTTCATACAATCATGTGACTGAACAGGCAGTCCCTTCACTTTGTCTTCATACAATCATACAAATCATGTGACTGAACAGGCAGTCCCTTCACTTTGTCTTCATACAATCATGTGACTGAACAGGCAGTCCCTTCACTTTGTCTTCATACAATCATGTGACTGAACAGGCAGTCCCTTCACTTTGTCTTCATACAATCATGTGACTGAACAGGCAGTCCCTTCACTTTGTCTTCATACAATCATGTGACTGAACAGGCAGTCCCTTCACTTTGTCTTCATACAATCATGTGACTGAACAGGCAGTCCCTTCACTTTGTCTTCATACAATCATGTGACTGAACAGGCAGTCCCTTCACTTTGTCTTCATACAATCATGTGACTGAACAGGCAGTCCCTTCACTTTGTCTTCATACAATCATGTGACTGAACAGGCAGTCCCTTCACCTTATTCTTCATAAAATCATGTGACTGAACAGGCAGTCCCTTCACTTTGTCTACAATCACAATCCCTTCATTTGTCTTCATAAATCATGACTGAACAGGCAGTCCCTTCACTTTGTCTTCATACAATCATGTGACTGAACAGGCAGTCCCTTCACTTTGTCTTCATACAATCATGTGACTGAACAGGCAGTCCCTTCACTTTGTCTACATACAATCATGTGTGAAGGGATACATACAGTGCATTCAGAAAGTATTCAGACCCCTTCCCTTTTTCCACATTTTGCTACGTTACAGCCTTATTCTAAAATGGATTCTAACAATTTTTATCCTCATCAATCTACACACAATATCCATAACGACAAAGTGAAAACAGGTCTTCAGAAATTGAGAATTGAGGCCACTGTGTTCTTGGGGACCTTCAATGCTGCAGAAATGTTTTGGTACCATTCCCCAGATCTGTGCATCGACACAATCCTGTCTCTGAGCTCTATGGATAATTGCTTAGACCTCAGGGCTTGGTTTTTGCTCTAACATGCACTGTCAACTGTGGGACCTCATATAGACAGGTGTGTGGCTTTCCAAATCGTGTCCAATCAATTGAATTTACCACAGGTGAACTCCAATCAAGTTGCAGAAACACCTCAAGGATGATCAATGGAAAAGGATGCACCTGATCTCAATTTCGAGTCTCATAGCAAAGTGTGTGAATATCTTTATAAATAAGGTCTTATATAAATAAGATTAGTTAAAAAAAAATCTTGAATACATTTGCAAATTTTTCTAAAAACCTGTTTTCGCTTTGTCATTATGGGTATTGTGTGTAGATTTATGAAGAACATGTTTTATTTAATCCATTTTAGAATAAGGCTGTAACGTAACAAAATGTGGAAAAAGTGCAATTGTCTGAATACTTTCTGAATGTTCTGTATAATAACTCCACCTCAAACTAACCTCAAACTAAACAAGGGCATTTGTTTAGATAGGGATGGTTGGTTAAGGGCTTGTAGTAAGCATTTCATGGTAAAGGTTTACACCTGTATTAATCTGCACATGTGCCAAATAACATTTGATTTGATTTGATCATGGCTTATTCTACAGTTTCCAATACTACTGATGACTCAGGGGTCAAATGTCTTTCTTTGACTCTTTTCCTTACATATAGCCTGAAATATAGTAAACCATCATGTCACCTATGCTCAATATGAACCTACAGATGTAGGATCTTCATTTTAGACAGTTTGCTACAGCAGGAAAATAATCCTGCAGCAACAAGAAATGAGAATGATTACGTGGATTATAATTCATGTAAAGTTTTTGGTAAGGGTTTTTAATTCGGGCTAATCATGTCTGACATTTTAAAGTGGAAATTACAAACTTTAGAAGCCTTTTTAAATATAGAATACACTAAACGTTTGCATTTTCGTCTGGGCAGGAATCTTCATGGCAACAAAAGAGTGATCAAATTAGATCCTACATCTGTACATCAAGTCCATTTATTTTTTCATTTGTAAAGAATTACAGGGCTTCAACATGTGTTGTTAGCTGGCAGGCGTTACCAATAATAAGCAGTGTATTCTGGTACCAATACAGTTAGTGTGTTTACAGTAACATACAGAGGCAGATTGAGTATCCTCCCATCTGTCTCAAAATGTACACTCAATAATACTGTGGAATCAAATAATTTGATTGTGGATTATGTATAACACAATATTGTGCATATTCAGGTCGTTGGGTCATTGTTGTATATGATTGGAAAAAACAATGTATTCCTAATAACTTACTAAGTTTAATTAATAATTAATATCACTGAAATAACAAATTAGATATATGTTGTGAATGTGGTTGATGGCTATGCAATGTCACGGTTCTCAACTTAGAAATAAAGGTGCTATCTACAACATAAAAGGGTTATTCGGATGTCCCATAGGAAACCATTTGGAGCACCCATTTTGTTCCAAGTACAACCTTTTGGGTTCCAGGTGAAATCATTTTAGGTTCCATGTAGAACTCTTTTTCTACAAAGGGTGGAACCAAAAAGGGTTATCCTTTGAGAACAGGCAAAGAACCCTTTTGGAACCCTTTTTCAAAGAGTGTAACCCAGGACTGAGTATTATTCTCAAGCACACTACCTGCTCTATCTCCACTAGAGGGAGCTCAACTCCTTAGGGATCAGATAGGATTGTGTGGTATTGTATTATAACAGAAGAGGTCACTGATCATCAATTAACTCTGTATCTATCTATGGGATATTATTGTCAAAGATGGCATCTATCTGATAATACTGTACGTACCCCTAGGTTGTGTCAAGTCAATGAAATCATACTGATCACTGTACCAATCCATTCATGACTTCACAGCAGCTCAATTCATTCGTAATATCTATGGTTTCCATATTAGTAGGAACATACTTAACCGTTGGTGACAAAATTGGGAAAGAAAACTGACAAACACTGTTTGGCCAGAAAAAAGTGATTTACTCTTCAGTGATTGTTATGAGAATGTCAATTCTGCTCTCTCTTCTTGGACACTGAAACATTGAATCCCACTCTGTTAGGATCACCATGGTATTCTTCCCTCCTTGTTGTTATGTTCTAAGTTACAATTTGCTTACATTTTGTGATAACATTGCTGACATGCAAAACATCTTGGGACTATGTCAACAACAGAGTAATGAAACAAATACCAAAATATAATTTCCTTTAAGAAACTATCATGTAAGTTTCATCATTTGTAAACGTTTATAAACATGTTTAATTACAATGCATGAGCATTCCTAACACGTATGATCGCTAATAAAGCATTTATAATGGCTTATTTGTTAAAGTTATTTTGAAGTCTGTCTAACATTCATGTTTGTTAAAATTCATATCCTCTGGTTTTAATGTTGCCAGATGTTGATTTGTCTTGCTTTCTGTAATGTGTTGGTCTGATATGCAGCACAAGGCATTTCTTCCCAGTAAATACAATACACTCTCAAACATGACAAGGCTTCACTTTTCAATTGAAAATAATGACACGTCATTTGGATCTGTGTCCCTTGTTTGTTCAGATGAAAGCCATTTATACCACAGTCAAAGTCCCCCATTACCAAGGGCCAGTAGTAGTGTGGGTAGTAATGTGTGGTCCTGGGGCTGAGCCCTGATCCCCTGACTCATTCTGGGGGTGAGATCTGGAGGACGGCTAGGTGGGACTGGGACAGGACCTACAGCCGTTGATCATTTGGTAGGCGCCTGCAACCATACCCCAAAAGAAAACATGCCAAAAATATCACACGATTTTGAGCTGCTTATTTTAATGTATTATCAAAACACCAAGGGAATCTCAATCTCCTTCCTTGGGTTGATCGTTTTTGTCAATTACTGCCTGACTTCCTTCAAACAACTTCTAGGCAAAATTATTAATTTCCTTTTTACTGTATATATGCACATATATTATACAGTACACTCTGAGAATATAGTAAAGCATAGGAAGAGAACAAAAATAGATAGATAGAAAGGAGCAGGAAAGGGTAAAGAGAGATAGAGAGGAGGAAGGAGTAGAGAGAGATAGAGAGGAGGAAGGAGTATAGAGAGAGAGGAGTAAGGAGTAGAGAGAGCTAGAGAGGAGGAAGGAGTAGAGAGAGAGATATAGAGAGGAGGAAGGAGTAGAGAGAGATAGAGAGGAGGAAGGTGTAGAGAGAGAGGAGGAAGAAGTAGAGAGAGAGGAGGAAGGAGTAGAGAGAGAGGAAGGAGTAGAGAAATAGGAGGAAGGAGTAGAGAGATATAGAGAGAAGGAAGGCGTGGAGAGAGATATATCGAGAGGAGGAAGGAGTAGAGAGAGAGATATAGAGATGAGGAAGGAGTAAAGAGAGAGATATAGAGAGGAGGAAGGAGTAGAGAGAGATATAGAGAGGAGGAAGGAGTAGAGAGAGAAATATAGAGAGAAGGAAGGAGTAGAGAGAGAGATATAGAGAGAAGGAAGGAGTGGAGAGAGATATCGAGAGGAGGAAGGAGTAGAGAGAGATATAGAGAGGAGGAAGGAGTAGAGAGAGAGATATTGAGAGGAGAAAGGAGTAGGGAGAGATATCGAGAGGAGGAAGGAGTAGCGAGAGATAGAGAGGAGGAAGGTGTAAAGATAGAGATATAGAGAGAGGAGGAAGGAGTAAATAGAGAGAGGAGGAAGAAGGAGTATAGAGAGAGAGAGGAGGAAGAAGGAGTATAGAGAGATATAGAGAGGAGGAAGGAGTAGAGAGATAGAGAGAGAGGAGGAAGGAGTATAGAGAGAGAGGAGGAAGAAGGAATAAAGAGAGAGACAAAGAAGGAAAGACGAAAGTGCACTCAGGTAGTGATTAACCAACCGATGGGCGCAGCAATGAAATGTCTATCATTCAAAGTGCCCTTTCCCCCTAGCGCTCATGTTACACAGGCTGAAACACAGTTTGTTTGTTCGCCTCGGAGTAGGCTCTGCTTTTTCCCTTCCTGTCTGCGAGCCGGCGGGGATAGGGGCTAGGGCAGCTATGGCATGACAAGGCGGTCAGTCCGTGGCACCCGTCCCACATTTCCATTGGCGCCTCATGAGAGAGCCTGAAAAAGGTGAGACGGTGTATTAATATGCTCTCCGTCACACTCAAGGCTATCAAAAATAAGTCAGAGGCCATCGTTGCATTATGGAATGCTACAGTGAATCTTGTTTAACATATCGAGAGAAAGAGTTGCCACATATTTTGTATTCATGTCAGGCTTTAGCAAAAATGTGGATGACCTTGCTTGGCAAAGGTAGATTGTACTTTCGGAAACATAGTACTCGACTTAATCAAATAAGGAGGTGCTTTGGAGCTTACAGATATGATATAGAGTCTGCCACTGTCACAGCGTAGCAGAAGCGAATAATTACAACTAAACAACAGCAGTTGACATCCTGGCACTTGGCTCACTCACTGCCGATAGTTAAACAGTCACAGCTTCCATACCTATTTCATTACGTGCCTTTTTGATTTAAGCGTCTTGGAGAGATTACTACAGGCAAAACCAACACAAAACAGTGATTCACTGTCTTAATGTAAATATTCTTCTTGGCTCCTTGTCTTCGTCTACCCAGTATGACTTTTCCAGAGTCGGAGGGTGACCTGCTTGCCGTGGTCGTGCAGCACCGGGCCGGAGCAGACTGGGCCTTCCTCGCTTCATTAATTAAATTCAGCATGGTAGAAAAACAGCCACTTCTCTCTCTCATAGAGCGCCCTTGTCTACGGAGGCTAGCCTACTGCTCAGATAGAGCAACTTCTTCGCATGCTGCCTGGTAGCCTGCTACACCGTGTCAACCTCACGCTAACGCCAGTAGAGCTTTATCTTAAGCAGTGTTGTAAAGAGGTCACAGGTTTGCTAGATGGGAGGTCATTTTAAGGCCTTGCCACACTGTGTTTATGCTTTCTTTAGATTTTATAGTGACATTTATTTTAACTTGACACCTCACTGGCCAGTGGTTATAAATGAGATCAGATTTGTAAATGAATTATATAGGATATATAAGTATAAGCCATTTATTGATAGTTAGTAAACATATATTTATGTGATAAACAGTTATAAAACACATTGATATATTTTTAGTTTTTTTAATTTAGCAGTTTAACTTGTAAACCGTAATACATCCTATGGAACTATACCTTAATAGGTCACCAAAATATTTTGGTGCAGACATGTATTTTTTTACGTTCTTCGCTAATCCTTCTCATCCTGTTGCTCTCCGTCTCTCAGAGGAGATGAAGCACACCTATTTAAGTATTGTGTGGTTTAGGAATTTACCTCACAAAGGGACACCTGATATGCTTTGCTTGTATTTTTTCATATGTTTAATGACTGTGTACAGGATTTAGTCTGGTTTGCTTCCTGATGCTATATTATGACATCTTGGCTGTCGTACCACAAAACAGGTCACACTTTAACAGACTACAACGTACAGTTGAAGTCGGAAGTTTACATACACTTAGGTTGGAGTCATTAAAACTTGTTTTTCAACCACTCCACAAATTTCTTGTTAAAAGTCTATAGTTTTGGAAAGTCAGTTAGGACATCTACTTTGTGCATGACAGTAGTCATTTTTCCAAAAATTGTTTACAGACAGATTATTTCACTTGTAATTCACTGTATCACAATTCCAGTGGGTCAGAGGTTTACATACACTAAGTTGACTGTGCCTTTAAACAGCTTGGAAAATTACAGAAGATGATGTCATGGCTTTAGAAGCTTCTGATAGGCCAATTGACATCATTTGTGTCAATTGAAAGTGTACCTGTGGATGTATTTCATTGCCTACCTTCAAACTCTGTGCCTCTTTGCTTGACATCATGGGAAAATGTGCCTCTTTGCTTGACATCATGGGAAAATCAAAATAAATCAGCCAAGACCTCATAAAAAAATTGTAGACCTCTTACAAGTCTGGCTCATCCTTGGGAGCAATTTCCAAAAGCCTGAAGGTACCACGTTTATCTGTACAAACAACACCATGGGACAACGCAGCCGTCATACCGCTCAGGAAGGAGACGCGTTCTGTCTCCGAGAGATGAACGTTCTTTGTTGCAAAAAGTGTAAATCAATCCCAGAACAACAGCAAAAGACCCTGTGAAGATGCTGGAGAAAACAGGTACAAAAGTATCTATATCCACAGTAAAACGATTCATATATCGACATAACCTGAAAGGCTGCTCAGCAAGGAAGAAGCCACTGCTCTAAAACCGCCATAAAAAAGCCAGACTACGGTTTGCAATTGCACATGGGGACAAAGATCGTACTTTTTGGAGAAATGTCCTCTGGTCTGATGAAACTGTTTGTACATAATGACCATCATTATGTTTGGAGGAAAATGGGGAGGCTTGCAAGCCGAAGAACACCATCCCAACCTTGAGGCACGGGGGTGGCAGCATCATGTTGTGGGGGTGCTTTACTGCAGGAGGGACTGGTGCACTTCACAAAATAGATGGCATCATGAGGGAGGAAAATTATCTGGATATATTGAAGCAACATCTCAAGATATCAGTCAGAAAGTTAAAGCTTGGTCGCAAATGGGTCTTGGACAATGGACAATGGCCCCTACCATACTTCAAAAATTGAGGCAAAATGGCTTAAGGACAACAAAGTCAAGGTATTGGAGTGGCCATCACAAAGCCCTGACCTCAGTCCTATAGACAATTTGTGGGCAGAACTGAAAAAGCGTGTACGAACAAGGAGGCCTTACAAACCTGACTCAGTTACACCAGCTCTGTCAGGAGGAATGGGACAAAATTCAACCAGCTTATTGTGGGAAGCTTGTGGAAGGCTAACAGAAACGTTTGACCCAAGTTAAACAATTTAAATAAATAATAATAATATAATAATAATATATAATAATAATAATAATAATAATATAATATAATATAATATAATATAATATAATAATATATGCCATTTAGCAGACGCTTTTATCAAAGCGACTTACAGTCATGTGTGCATACATTCTACGTATGGGTGGTCCCAGGAATCAAACCCACTACCCTGGCGTTACAAGCGCCATGCTCTACCAACTGAGCTACAGAAGGACCGCATTAAAGGCAATGCTACCTAATACTATTTGAGTGTATGCAAACTTCTGACCCACTGGGAATTTGTTGAAAGAAATAAAAGCTGAAATAAATCATTCTCTCAACTATTATTCTGATATTTCACATTCTTAAAATAAAGTGGTGATCCTAACTGACCTAAGACAGAGGATTGATACTAGGATTAAATGTCAGGAATTGTGAATAACTGAGTTTAAATGTATTTGGCTAAGGTGTATGTAAACTTCCGACTTCAACTGTATCTATTTCCCTCTGGGAAAAACACAGGCTTGTACCGTTTGTCATCTGTACGGCATCCATATTAGGACAACTTCAGTTCTGCTAAGATTGAGGCCTTCCTAATATAGACACCGTACACCTGACAGTGTCACGTTATGACCACATATATTGTACATCATTTGAGTACATAAATTGGTTACACTTTGTAATCACTGTCTTGAGTAAGCCATTATAAATGCTTATTCATGCTGATAAATACTTTATAAATTAGTGTATGAATTGCATTCATTGTATATCGTTCAAGTACTTGAATAGGTTACACTTTATAATACCTGTCTTGAATAAGCAGGCTTACCAATGAAATGTCTTATTAGTAATAGTTTATACCTAGTATCACCATAATATTACACTTAATAATGCAACTTCATACTAAATAATTTATAAATAGTCAATGAATGCTTTTAACCATGAATAGATATGTTTAATTACTGAAATCATCTCTGCACACTTGTGTTGACCTGCAATGATTTCCTAATCATTTCTTGTGGTCTTACATGATATCCCTGAATGACTGAACCCCCTCAGTAAAATGCACAGTTGGTGTAAAGCACAGACTGACGTCTAGGCCAACAAAGTTCATAACCACACTACTCTTGGCAGGAGTGTGTGGTTCTCTCTCAAACCCAAACAAGCAATCAAAAGGTTGACTTGATATGAGAGCTTTGAGTACATCGGTATGTCAAATGCACTTCAGTCCAGTTTTCGTCGTATTATACTCCTGGGGAGGAGTGAAGCTTTACTCATCAGAAAAGGTGTTTACATATTGGGCATGAACACCAAATGCAATCCTTTAACTTGGAAGTTTGTCTGTAAATGTGATCCTGTGAGTGGAGGGAGAGAAAGAGAGAGAGAAATAGCGAGAGAGAAAGAGAAAAAGCAAGAAAGAGGTCTGTATCATTCACGTTGTTTTCAGAGCTCACTTCTATAGAGACGGATGGAAGCATTTACATTTTATGGACGGATTTTTACGTTTGTTTTTTCACAGATGAGCAATTTTGCCCTGAACAAATAACTCAGACCGATTGCTGATAATTGAGAAAGATGGCAGCCATATTGGCCTAGTTCATAGGTCAGAGGCCCTGGCTGATTGCCAGCTGTGACTGGGTCACTACAAATGTGTCATTAATACCTGTGGACTGTCAGGCGCAATGACTCTCAGGATTGGGATTCTCTATAGCTAAAACAACCACTAAACTCCTGACTTTATAATGCTGTAATACGGAGCAGAAAGGTCTATATTTAGCCATTCTAACATTTCAACAATCTTACGCTACCTTGGTGGTGGTAATACAACCTCCATGACCAAACTCCTGATCAGTCTGACAGTCCAAAGGTAAGATAATAGCGTCCCCCAGGACTATCTGAACACACTGCTTACATAATGACCCCTTCACCCTCGTTCTGAAGCATGTTAACATGGACATGGCTAACAACGACTCTTCAACATGGACATGGCTAACAACGACTCTTCAACATGGACATGGCTAACAACGACTCTTCAACATGGACATGGCTAACAATGACTCTTCAACATGGACATGGCTAACAACAACTCTTCAACATGGACATGGCTAACAACGACTCTTCAACATGGACATGGCTAACAACAACTCTTCAACATGGACATGGCTAACAACGACTCTTCAACATGGACATGTTTAACAACGACTCTTCAACATGGACATGGCTAACAACAACTCTTCAACATGGACATGGCTAACAACGACTCTTCAACATGGACATGGCTAACAACAACTCTTCAACATGGACATGGCTAACAATGACTCTTCAACATGGACATGGCTAACAACGACTCTTCAACATGGACATGTTTAACAACAACTCTTCAACATGGACATGGCTAACAACGACTCTTCAACATGGACATGGCTAACAACAACTCTTCAACATGGACATGGCTAACAACGACTCTTCAACATGGACATGGCTAACATCGACTCTTCAACATGGACATGTTTAACAATGACTCTTCAACATGGACATGGCTAACAACGACTCTTCAACATGGACATGGCTAACAATGACTCTTCAACATGGACATGGCTAACAACGACTCTTCAACATGGACATGGCTAACAATGACTCTTCAACATGGACATGGCTAACAACGACTCTTCAACATGGACATGGCTAACAACAACTCTTCAACATGGACATGGCTAACAACGACTCTTCAACATGGACATGGCTAACAACGACTCTTCAACATGGACATGGCTAACAACAACTCTTCAACATGGACATGGCTAACAATGACTCTTCAACATGGACATAGCTAACAATGACTCTTCAACATGGACATGGCTAACAACGACTCTTCAACATGGACATGGCTAACAACAACTCTTCAACATGGACATGTTTAACAATGACTCTTCAACATGGACATGGCTAACAACGACTCTTCAACATGGACATGGCTAACAATGACTCTTCAACATGGACATGGCTAACAACGACTCTTCAACATGGACATGGCTAACAATGACTCTTCAACATGGACATGGCTAACAATGACTCTTCAACATGGACATGGCTAACAACGACTCTTCAACATGGACATGTTTAACAATGACTCTTCAACATGGACATGGCTAACAACAACTCTTCAACATGGACATGTTTAACAACGACTCTTCAACATGGACATGGCTAACAATGACTCTTCAACATGGACATGGCTAACAACAACTCTTCAACATGGACATGGCTAACAACAACCCTTCAACATGGACATGTTTAACAATGACTCTTCAACATGGACATGGCTAACAACAACTCTTCAACATGGACATGGCTAACAACGACTCTTCAACATGGACATGGCTAACAACGACTCTTCAACATGGACATGGCTAACAACGACTCTTCAACATGGAAATGGCTAACAACGACTCTTCAACATGGACATGGCTAACAACGACTCTTCAACATGGACATGGCTAACAACGACTCTTCAACATGGACATGGCTAACAACGACTCTTCAACATGGACATGGCTAACAATGACTCTTCAACATGGACATGGCTAACAATGACTCTTCAACATGGACATGGCTAACAATGACTCTTCAACATGGACATGGCTAACAACAACTCTTCAACATGGACATGGCTAACAATGACTCTTCAACATGGACATGGCTAACAACGACTCTTCAACATGGACATGGCTAACAATGACTCTTCAACATGGACATGGCTAACAATGACTCTTCAACATGGACATGGCTAACAATGACTCTTCAACATGGACATGGCTAACAACGACTCTTCAACATGGACATGGCTAACAACAACTCTTCAACATGGACATGGCTAACAATGACTCTTCAACATGGACATGGCTAACAACGACTCTTCAACATGGACATGGCTAACAACGACTCTTCAACATGGACATGTTTAACAACGACTCTTCAACATGGACATGGCTAACAACAACTCTTCAACATGGACATGGCTAACAATGACTCTTCAACATGGACATGGCTAACAACGACTCTTCAACATGGACATGGCTAACAATGACTCTTCAACATGGACATGGCTAACAACGACTCTTCAACATGGACATGGCTAACAATGAAACATGGACATGACTCTTCAACATGGACATGGCTAACAATGACTCTTCAACATGGACATGGCTAACAATGACTCTTCAACATGGACATGGCTAACAATGACTCTTCAACATGGACATGGCTAACAATGACTCTTCAACATGGACATGTTTAACAACGACTCTTCAACATGGACATGGCTAACAACGACTCTTCAACATGGACATGGCTAACAACGACTCTTCAACATGGACATGGCTAACAATGACTCTTCAACATAGACATGGCTAACAACGACTCTTCAACATGGACATGGCTAACAATGACTCTTCAACATGGACATGTTTAACAACGACTCTTCAACATGGACATGGCTAACAACGACTCTTCAACATGGACATTACTAACAACGACTCTTCAACATGGACATTACTAACAACGACTCTTCAACATGGACATGGCTAACAATGACTCTTCAACATGGACATGGCTAACAATGACTCTTCAACATGGACATGGCTAACAACGACTCTTCAACATGGACATGGCTAACAATGACTCTTCAACATGGACATGGCTAACAACGACTCTTCAACATGGACATGGCTAACAACCACTCTTCAACATGGACATGGCTAACAACGACTCTTCAACATGGACATGGCTAACAATAACTCTTCAACATGGACATGTTTAACAACGACTCTTCAACATGGACATGGCTAACAACGACTCTTCAACATGGACATTACTAACAACGACTCTTCAACATGGACATTACTAACAACGACTCTTCAACATGGACATGGCTAACAATGACTCTTCAACATGGACATGGCTAACAATGACTCTTCAACATGGACATGGCTAACAACGACTCTTCAACATGGACATGGCTAACAATGACTCTTCAACATGGACATGGCTAACAACGACTCTTCAACATGGACATGGCTAACAACCACTCTTCAACATGGACATGGCTAACAACGACTCTTCAACATGGACATGGCTAACAACAACTCTTCAACATGGACATGTTTAACAACGACTCTTCAACATGGACATGGCTAACAACAACTCTTCAACATGGACATGGCTAACAATGACTCTTCAACATGGACATGGCTAACAACGACTCTTCAACATGGACATGGCTAACAACAACTCTTCAACATGGACATGGCTAACAACCACTCTTCAACATGGACATGGCTAACAACGACTCTTCAACATGGACATGTTTAACAACGACTCTTCAACATGGACATGGCTAACAACGACTCTTCAACATGGACATGGCTAACAACGACTCTTCAACATGGACATGGCTAACAACGACTCTTCAACATGGACATGTTTAACAACGACTCTTCAACATGGACATGGCTAACAATGACTCTTCAACATGGACATGGCTAACAATGACTCTTCAACATGGACATGGCTAACAACGACTCTTCAACATGGACATGGCTAACAACAACTCTTCAACATGGACATGGCTAACAACGACTCTTCAACATGGACATGGCTAACAATGACTCTTCAACATGGACATGGCTAACAACGACTCTTCAACATGGACATGGCTAACAACGACTCTTCAACATGGACATGGCTAACAATGACTCTTCAACATGGACATGTTTAACAACGACTCTTCAACATGGACATGGCTAACAATGACTCTTCAACATGGACATGGCTAACAACGACTCTTCAACATGGACATGGCTAACAACGACTCTTCAACATGGACATGGCTAACAATGACTCTTCAACATGGACATGGCTAACAACGACTCTTCAACATGGACATGGCTAACAACGACTCTTCAACATGGACATGGCTAACAACAACTCTTCAACATGGACATGGCTAACAACAACTCTTCAACATGGACATGTTTAACAACGACTCTTCAACATGGACATGGCTAACAACAACTCTTCAACATGGACATGGCTAACAACGACTCTTCAACATGGACATGGCTAACAACAACTCTTCAACATGGACATGGCTAACAATGACTCTTCAACATGGACATGGCTAACATCGACTCTTCAACATGGACATGTTTAACAATGACTCTTCAACATGGACATGGCTAACAACGACTCTTCAACATGGACATGGCTAACAATGACTCTTCAACATGGACATGGCTAACAACGACTCTTCAACATGGACATGGCTAACAACAACTCTTCAACATGGACATGGCTAACAACGACTCTTCAACATGGACATGGCTAACAACGACTCTTCAACATGGACATGGCTAACAACAACTCTTCAACATGGACATGGCTAACAATGACTCTTCAACATGGACATGGCTAACAACGACTCTTCAACATGGACATGTTTAACAATGACTCTTCAACATGGACATGGCTAACAACGACTCTTCAACATGGACATGGCTAACAATGACTCTTCAACATGGACATGGCTAACAACGACTCTTCAACATGGACATGGCTAACAATGACTCTTCAACATGGACATGTTTAACAATGACTCTTCAACATGGACATGGCTAACAACGACTCTTCAACATGGACATGGCTAACAATGACTCTTCAACATGGACATGGCTAACAACAACTCTTCAACATGGACATGGCTAACAATGACTCTTCAACATGGACATGGCTAACAACGACTCTTCAACATGGACATGTTTAACAATGACTCTTCAACATGGACATGGCTAACAACAACTCTTCAACATGGACATGTTTAACAACGACTCTTCAACATGGACATGGCTAACAATGACTCTTCAACATGGACATGGCTAACAATGACTCTTCAACATGGACATGGCTAACAACGACTCTTCAACATGGACATGGCTAACAATGACTCTTCAACATGGACATGTTTAACAACGACTCTTCAACATGGACATGGCTAACAATGACTCTTCAACATGGACATGGCTAACAATGACTCTTCAACATGGACATGGCTAACAACACTCTTCAACATGGACATGGCTAACAACGACTCTTCAACATGGACATGGCTAACAACGACTCTTCAACATGGACATGGCTAACAATGACTCTTCAACATGGACATGTTTAACAACGACTCTTCAACATGGACATGGCTAACAACGACTCTTCAACATGGACATGTACTAACAACGACTCTTCAACATGGACATGGCTAACAATGACTCTTCAACATGGACATGGCTAACAATGACTCTTCAACATGGACATGGCTAACAACGACTCTTCAACATGGACATGGCTAACAATGACTCTTCAACATGGACATGGCTAACAACGACTCTTCAACATGGACATGGCTAACAACCACTCTTCAACATGGACATGGCTAACAACGACTCTTCAACATGGACATGGCTAACAACAACTCTTCAACATGGACATGTTTAACAACGACTCTTCAACATGGACATGGCTAACAACAACTCTTCAACATGGACATGGCTAACAACGACTCTTCAACATGGACATGGCTAACAATGACTCTTCAACATGGACATGGCTAACAACAACTCTTCAACATGGACATGGCTAACAACGACTCTTCAACATGGACATGGCTAACAATGACTCTTCAACATGGACATGGCTAACAACGACTCTTCAACATGGACATGGCTAACAACGACTCTTCAACATGGACATGGCTAACAACGACTCTTCAACATGGACATGGCTAACAACGACTCTTCAACATGGACATGGCTAACAATGACTCTTCAACATGGACATGGCTAACAACGACTCTTCAACATGGACATGGCTAACAACGACTCTTCAACATGGACATGGCTAACAACGACTCTTCAACATGGACATGGCTAACAACGACTCTTCAACATGGACATGTTTAACAACGACTCTTCAACATGGACATGTTTAACAACGACTCTTCAACATGGACATGGCTAACAACGACTCTTCAACATGGACATGGCTAACAACGACTCTTCAACATGGACATGGCTAACAATGACTCTTCAACATGGACATGGCTAACAACACTCTTCAACATGGACTTCAACATGGACATGGCTAACAATGACTCTTCAACATGGACATGGCTAACAACAACTCTTCAACATGGACATGGCTAACAATGACTCTTCAACATGGACATGGCTAACAACGACTCTTCAACATGGACATGTTTAACAATGACTCTTCAACATGGACATGGCTAACAACGACTCTTCAACATGGACATGGCTAACAATGACTCTTCAACATGGACATGGCTAACAACGACTCTTCAACATGGACATGGCTAACAATGACTCTTCAACATGGACATGGCTAACAACGACTCTTCAACATGGACATGGCTAACAACAACTCTTCAACATGGACATGGCTAACAACGACTCTTCAACATGGACATGGCTAACAACGACTCTTCAACATGGACATGGCTAACAACAACTCTTCAACATGGACATGGCTAACAATGACTCTTCAACATGGACATAGCTAACAATGACTCTTCAACATGGACATGGCTAACAACGACTCTTCAACATGGACATGGCTAACAACAACTCTTCAACATGGACATGTTTAACAATGACTCTTCAACATGGACATGGCTAACAACGACTCTTCAACATGGACATGTTTAACAATGACTCTTCAACATGGACATGGCTAACAACGACTCTTCAACATGGACATGGCTAACAATGACTCTTCAACATGGACATGGCTAACAACGACTCTTCAACATGGACATGGCTAACAATGACTCTTCAACATGGACATGTTTAACAATGACTCTTCAACATGGACATGGCTAACAACGACTCTTCAACATGGACATGGCTAACAATGACTCTTCAACATGGACATGGCTAACAACAACTCTTCAACATGGACATGGCTAACAATGACTCTTCAACATGGACATGGCTAACAACGACTCTTCAACATGGACATGTTTAACAATGACTCTTCAACATGGACATGGCTAACAACAACTCTTCAACATGGACATGTTTAACAACGACTCTTCAACATGGACATGGCTAACAATGACTCTTCAACATGGACATGGCTAACAATGACTCTTCAACATGGACATGGCTAACAACGACTCTTCAACATGGACATGGCTAACAATGACTCTTCAACATGGACATGTTTAACAACGACTCTTCAACATGGACATGGCTAACAATGACTCTTCAACATGGACATGGCTAACAACGACTCTTCAACATGGACATGGCTAACAACGACTCTTCAACATGGACATGGCTAACAATGACTCTTCAACATGGACATGGCTAACAACGACTCTTCAACATGGACATGGCTAACAATGACTCTTCAACATGGACATGTTTAACAACGACTCTTCAACATGGACATGGCTAACAACGACTCTTCAACATGGACATGGCTAACAACGACTCTTCAACATGGACATGGCTAACAATGACTCTTCAACATGGACATGGCTAACAATGACTCTTCAACATGGACATGGCTAACAACGACTCTTCAACATGGACATGGCTAACAATGACTCTTCAACATGGACATGGCTAACAACGACTCTTCAACATGGACATGGCTAACAACCACTCTTCAACATGGACATGGCTAACAATGACTCTTCAACATGGACATGGCTAACAACAACTCTTCAACATGGACATCTTCAAACATGGACATGGCTAACAACAACTCTTCAACATGGACATGGCTAACAACGACTCTTCAACATGGACATGGCTAACAATGACTCTTCAACATGGACATGGCTAACAACAACTCTTCAACATGGACATGGCTAACAACCACTCTTCAACATGGACATGGCTAACAACGACTCTTCAACATGGACATGGCTAACAACGACTCTTCAACATGGACATGGCTAACAACGACTCTTCAACATGGACATGGCTAACAATGACTCTTCAACATGGACATGGCTAACAACGACTCTTCAACATGGACATGGCTAACAATGACTCTTCAACATGGACATGGCTAACAACACTCTTCAACATGGACATGGCTAACAACGACTCTTCAACATGGACATGGCTAACAACAACTCTTCAACATGGACATGGCTAACAACGACTCTTCAACATGGACATGTTTAACAACGACTCTTCAACATGGACATGGCTAACAACAACTCTTCAACATGGACATGGCTAACAACGACTCTTCAACATGGACATGGCTAACAACAACTCTTCAACATGGACATGGCTAACAATGACTCTTCAACATGGACATGGCTAACAACGACTCTTCAACATGGACATGTTTAACAACAACTCTTCAACATGGACATGGCTAACAACGACTCTTCAACATGGACATGGCTAACAACAACTCTTCAACATGGACATGGCTAACAACGACTCTTCAACATGGACATGGCTAACATCGACTCTTCAACATGGACATGTTTAACAATGACTCTTCAACATGGACATGGCTAACAACGACTCTTCAACATGGACATGGCTAACAATGACTCTTCAACATGGACATGGCTAACAACGACTCTTCAACATGGACATGGCTAACAATGACTCTTCAACATGGACATGGCTAACAACGACTCTTCAACATGGACATGGCTAACAACAACTCTTCAACATGGACATGGCTAACAACGACTCTTCAACATGGACATGGCTAACAACGACTCTTCAACATGGACATGGCTAACAACAACTCTTCAACATGGACATGGCTAACAATGACTCTTCAACATGGACATAGCTAACAATGACTCTTCAACATGGACATGGCTAACAACGACTCTTCAACATGGACATGGCTAACAACAACTCTTCAACATGGACATGTTTAACAATGACTCTTCAACATGGACATGGCTAACAACGACTCTTCAACATGGACATGGCTAACAATGACTCTTCAACATGGACATGGCTAACAACGACTCTTCAACATGGACATGGCTAACAATGACTCTTCAACATGGACATGGCTAACTGACTCTTCAACATGGACATGGCTAACAACGACTCTTCAACATGGACATGTTTAACAATGACTCTTCAACATGGACATGGCTAACAACAACTCTTCAACATGGACATGTTTAACAACGACTCTTCAACATGGACATGGCTAACAATGACTCTTCAACATGGACATGGCTAACAACAACTCTTCAACATGGACATGGCTAACAACAACTCTTCAACATGGACATGTTTAACAATGACTCTTCAACATGGACATGGCTAACAACAACTCTTCAACATGGACATGGCTAACAACGACTCTTCAACATGGACATGGCTAACAACGACTCTTCAACATGGACATGGCTAACAACGACTCTTCAACATGGAAATGGCTAACAACGACTCTTCAACATGGACATGGCTAACAACGACTCTTCAACATGGACATGGCTAACAACGACTCTTCAACATGGACATGGCTAACAACGACTCTTCAACATGGACATGGCTAACAATGACTCTTCAACATGGACATGGCTAACAATGACTCTTCAACATGGACATGGCTAACAATGACTCTTCAACATGGACATGGCTAACAACAACTCTTCAACATGGACATGGCTAACAATGACTCTTCAACATGGACATGGCTAACAATGACTCTTCAACATGGACATGGCTAACAATGACTCTTCAACATGGACATGGCTAACAACGACTCTTCAACATGGACATGGCTAACAACAACTCTTCAACATGGACATGGCTAACAATGACTCTTCAACATGGACATGGCTAACAACGACTCTTCAACATGGACATGGCTAACAACAACTCTTCAACATGGACATGGCTAACAATGACTCTTCAACATGGACATGGCTAACAACGACTCTTCAACATGGACATGGCTAACAATGACTCTTCAACATGGACATGGCTAACAACGACTCTTCAACATGGACATGGCTAACAATGACTCTTCAACATGGACATGGCTAACAACGACTCTTCAACATGGACATGGCTAACAATGACTCTTCAACATGGACATGTTTAACAGCGACTCTTCAACATGGACATGGCTAACAATGACTCTTCAACATGGACATGGCTAACAACGACTCTTCAACATGGACATGGCTAACAACGACTCTTCAACATGGACATGTTTAACAACGACTCTTCAACATGGACATGGCTAACAATGACTCTTCAACATGGACATGGCTAACAACGACTCTTCAACATGGACATGGCTAACAACGACTCTTCAACATGGACATGGCTAACAATGACTCTTCAACATGGACATGGCTAACAACGACTCTTCAACATGGACATGGCTAACAATGACTCTTCAACATGGACATGTTTAACAACGACTCTTCAACATGGACATGGCTAACAACGACTCTTCAACATGGACATTACTAACAACGACTCTTCAACATGGACATTACTAACAACGACTCTTCAACATGGACATGGCTAACAATGACTCTTCAACATGGACATGGCTAACAATGACTCTTCAACATGGACATGGCTAACAACGACTCTTCAACATGGACATGGCTAACAATGACTCTTCAACATGGACATGGCTAACAACGACTCTTCAACATGGACATGGCTAACAACCACTCTTCAACATGGACATGGCTAACAACGACTCTTCAACATGGACATGGCTAACAACAACTCTTCAACATGGACATGTTTAACAACGACTCTTCAACATGGACATGGCTAACAACAACTCTTCAACATGGACATGGCTAACAACGACTCTTCAACATGGACATGGCTAACAACGACTCTTCAACATGGACATGGCTAACAACAACTCTTCAACATGGACATGGCTAACAACCACTCTTCAACATGGACATGGCTAACAACGACTCTTCAACATGGACATGTTTAACAACGACTCTTCAACATGGACATGGCTAACAACGACTCTTCAACATGGACATGGCTAACAACGACTCTTCAACATGGACATGGCTAACAACGACTCTTCAACATGGACATGTTTAACAACGACTCTTCAACATGGACATGGCTAACAATGACTCTTCAACATGGACATGGCTAACAATGACTCTTCAACATGGACATGGCTAACAACGACTCTTCAACATGGACATGGCTAACAACAACTCTTCAACATGGACATGGCTAACAACGACTCTTCAACATGGACATGGCTAACAATGCCTCTTCAACATGGATATGGCTAACAACGACTCTTCAACATGGACATGGCTAACAACGACTCTTCAACATGGACATGGCTAACAATGACTCTTCAACATGGACATGTTTAACAACGACTCTTCAACATGGACATGGCTAACAATGACTCTTCAACATGGACATGGCTAACAACGACTCTTCAACATGGACATGGCTAACAACGACTCTTCAACATGGACATGGCTAACAACGACTCTTCAACATGGACATGGCTAACAACGACTCTTCAACATGGACATGGCTAACAACAACTCTTCAACATGGACATGGCTAACAATGACTCTTCAACATGGACATGGCTAACAACGACTCTTCAACATGGACATGTTTAACAATGACTCTTCAACATGGACATGGCTAACAACGACTCTTCAACATGGACATGGCTAACAATGACTCTTCAACATGGACATGGCTAACAACGACTCTTCAACATGGACATGGCTAACAATGACTCTTCAACATGGACATGTTTAACAATGACTCTTCAACATGGACATGGCTAACAACGACTCTTCAACATGGACATGGCTAACAATGACTCTTCAACATGGACATGGCTAACAACAACTCTTCAACATGGACATGGCTAACAATGACTCTTCAACATGGACATGGCTAACAACGACTCTTCAACATGGACATGTTTAACAATGACTCTTCAACATGGACATGGCTAACAACAACTCTTCAACATGGACATGTTTAACAACGACTCTTCAACATGGACATGGCTAACAATGACTCTTCAACATGGACATGGCTAACAATGACTCTTCAACATGGACATGGCTAA
This sequence comes from Oncorhynchus keta, assembly GCF_023373465.1. Classification (NCBI taxonomy): domain Eukaryota; kingdom Metazoa; phylum Chordata; class Actinopteri; order Salmoniformes; family Salmonidae; genus Oncorhynchus; species Oncorhynchus keta. The sequence goes on along the minus strand of NW_026280722.1, from coordinate 126,379 downwards.
CAACGACTCTTCAACATGGACATGGCTAACAATGACTCTTCAACATGGACATGTTTAACAACGACTCTTCAACATGGACATGGCTAACAATGACTCTTCAACATGGACATGGCTAACAACGACTCTTCAACATGGACATGGCTAACAACGACTCTTCAACATGGACATGGCTAACAATGACTCTTCAACATGGACATGGCTAACAACGACTCTTCAACATGGACATGGCTAACAATGACTCTTCAACATGGACATGTTTAACAACGACTCTTCAACATGGACATGGCTAACAACGACTCTTCAACATGGACATTACTAACAACGACTCTTCAACATGGACATGGCTAACAATGACTCTTCAACATGGACATGGCTAACAATGACTCTTCAACATGGACATGGCTAACAATGACTCTTCAACATGGACATGGCTAACAATGACTCTTCAACATGGACATGGCAAACAACGACTCTTCAACATGGACATGGCTAACAACCACTCTTCAACATGGACATGGCTAACAACGACTCTTCAACATGGACATGGCTAACAACAACTCTTCAACATGGACATGTTTAACAACGACTCTTCAACATGGACATGGCTAACAACAACTCTTCAACATGGACATGGCTAACAACGACTCTTCAACATGGACATGGCTAACAACGACTCTTCAACATGGACATGGCTAACAACAACTCTTCAACATGGACATGGCTAACAACCACTCTTCAACATGGACATGGCTAACAACGACTCTTCAACATGGACATGGCTAACAACGACTCTTCAACATGGACATGGCTAACAACGACTCTTCAACATGGACATGGCTAACAACGACTCTTCAACATGGACATGTTTAACAACGACTCTTCAACATGGACATGGCTAACAATGACTCTTCAACATGGACATGGCTAACAATGACTCTTCAACATGGACATGGCTAACAACGACTCTTCAACATGGACATGGCTAACAACAACTCTTCAACATGGACATGGCTAACAACGACTCTTCAACATGGACATGGCTAACAATGACTCTTCAACATGGACATGGCTAACAACAACTCTTCAACATGGACATGGCTAACAACGACTCTTCAACATGGACATGGCTAACAATGACTCTTCAACATGGACATGTTTAACAACGACTCTTCAACATGGACATGGCTAACAATGACTCTTCAACATGGACATGGCTAACAACGACTCTTCAACATGGACATGGCTAACAACGACTCTTCAACATGGACATGGCTAACAACGACTCTTCAACATGGACATGGCTAACAATGACTCTTCAACATGGACATGTTTAACAACGACTCTTCAACATGGACATGGCTAACAATGACTCTTCAACATGGACATGGCTAACAACGACTCTTCAACATGGACATGGCTAACAACAACTATTCAACATGGACATGTTTAACAATGACTCTTCAACATGGACATGGCTAACAATGACTCTTCAACATGGACATGGCTAACAACGACTCTTCAACATGGACATGGCTAACAATGACTCTTCAACATGGACATGGCTAACAATGACTCTTCAACATGGACATGGCTAACAATGACTCTTCAACATGGACATGGCTAACAATGACTCTTCTACATGGACATGGCTAACAACGACTCTTCAACATGGACATGGCTAACAATGACTCTTCAACATGGACATGGCTAACAATGACTCTTCAACATGGACATGGCTAACAACGACTCTTCAACATGGACATGGCTAACAACGACTCTTCAACATGGACATGGCTAACAATGACTCTTCAACATGGACATGGCTAACAATGACTCTTCAACATGGACATGGCTAACAACGACTCTTCAACATGGACATGGCTAACAATGACTCTTCAACATGGACATGGCTAACAACGACTCTTCAACATGGACATGTTTAACAACGACTCTTCAACATGGACATGGCTAACAACAACTCTTCAACATGGACATGGCTAACAATGACTCTTCAACATGGACATGGCTAACAACGACTCTTCAACATGGACATGGCTAACAATGACTCTTCAACATGGACATGGCTAACAACAACTCTTCAACATGGACATGGCTAACAATGACTCTTCAACATGGACATGGCTAACAACAACTCTTCAACATGGACATGGCTAACAATGACTCTTCAACATGGACATGGCTAACAACGACTCTTCAACATGGACATGATTAACAACGACTCTTCAACATGGACATGGCTAACAACAACTCTTCAACATGGACATGGCTAACAATGACTCTTCAACATGGACATGGCTAACAATGACTCTTCAACATGGACATGGCTAACAACGACTCTTCAACATGGACATGGCTAACAATGACTCTTCAACATGGACATGGCTAACAACGACTCTTCAACATGGACATGGCTAACAACAACTCTTCAACATGGACATGGCTAACAACGACTCTTCAACATGGACATGGCTAACAACGACTCTTCAACATGGACATGGCTAACAACGACTCTTCAACATGGACATGGCTAACAATGACTCTTCAACATGGACATGGCTAACAACGACTCTTCAACATGGACATGTTTAACAACGACTCTTCAACATGGACATGGCTAACAACGACTCTTCAACATGGACATGGCTAACAACGACTCTTCAACATGGACATGGCTAACAACGACTCTTCAACATGGACATGGCTAACAACAACTCTTCAACATGGACATGGCTAACATTGACTCCTCGGCAACTGTGGTGTCAAGGGTTCATGGAGTGTAGCCTCAAGGTTGAACCCAGCCTGAACCCCACAATGCCTCAAAACACCAGTTTGACACATACACTTGTTCACATCCACCCAATTCCCAAGGGCCTAGCTGGCTGCTAGCAGAGACAAAACTCATCAACCTGTCCCTCAATTAAGGCATATTTCCTCAACACCAGTCCCAATAGAGCCTGTATATGACTGCGGTTGCAGGGCCCCCTGCTCTTTTGTTTTGGAGACCCCACAGTGGCCCTTTGATTGGATTCGCAGGTTGGCCCTGGCTGCATTGGCAGCTGCTAGAGAGATCACTCCCTCCCTCCAGTTTGCATGGCACACGCTGAGAGACAGTGCACCAGGGGAAAGAAGGAACGCTTCCAGGTGATTTCCATAAATATGAGCTATGGGCCTCTTTTCCACTTTGGTGAGGGTCCCTGAGGGAGAGCTTTGGCCTGGGATGCATGCAGCAGAAGGACATCCACACAGCAATAATTTACCCGCAAAAACGCTTCTGGATTTACAGATACCCCGCTGATTGTCATTTAATGGTAGAGACCAACGAGTTGAGGTCAAGATCACGTCACCAACAGACAGGAACTTCTTTTGAACTTTTGAATCATCAAACTCTTAAAGAACCTACTACACATACAGTACTGTGTGAGTGAGTTGTGGATACGTTATCTCTCAGTTATGTGATTAGGTAATGACTTGTATGCTTTATGATGGAGACATCATTAAACCAATGAGGATCCTAAGACTTAAAGGTGTTGAGTATCAGGGGTTTGTGATAAGAAAGAAAAGAACATGAAATATACTGACGCTTTTGAAAAGGGTTGCAGGGTCGACACAAATGTTTTGTAAATTGAATGCAAGGTATTGACTTAGGCGTCGACGTGTTGCAGATTTTTTCGCAAAATCTTCACAATGTGATGTTAGCAATGATAGATACCATGTTGGAAAAATCAATAGTTTTCCAATACCCCTTTACATCAGTACTGTACGTATTTTCATCTATAAATCATCACATAACTCTTCATGAGATCATGTGTTTTCAGCTTGATGGATTACAAATAGATTAAAAAGTCATACATGAGCTTCTTACTTCAGGATCCGCAGAGGTTAAAGATGTCATTATAAAAATGAATTGCAACAGGACTTAATGCTGCAAATAAAAGCCAAGAATCAAATTCCCAAACGTTCAAGACCTCCGCAAGGCTTCCCTAGCATCTCATTTGTTGTGTTTCCAGCATTGCAAGCAGCCATTTTTATTTTCTTTCAACGGCAATAAAATAGATACTCTAAATCGCTGTGTCACGGTCCATTACACTTTAGGCCGTTCGCTCCATGTCATCTCTACTGTCTTGGCAGAGATATCCCAGAATCCTTTACCTGGCTTTAGGCACAATTAACTCTGTGAGGAAAAGGCCTGCGCGGGTCACGGGCCCACTCGTCACAAAATCAAAAGAAGCCTTTCTATAAAAACCAGTGTTCCTGCCAAAATGTGGACTGAGGTTGTGACAGAGAAGGATGGTAATGGCTTTCCTTCATTGAATGAACAGAGCAGGAACACTTATATTTACATTTGAGTGAGAGCAAAGAGACAGACAGAGAAAAGTGGAAAGAGCATAAAAACAGTAACAAGGGCTCTTAAAGTCACTTGGCGTAGCTCAACGCTGAAATCGGACTTATTTTAGGGTATGATTTCAGGGTCGTATTGGAAATGTAGGCTACTACTATATTTAACTAGGGGGAGGCCAGAATGGTGATAAAACAAAATGAACTTGCTTTAAGGACGAGAAACTCCCTTTAGTCAACCACTTTATAGCCACCTGCTCTGTGAACGAATCTGAGAGGATCAGGAAAAGTTGCCATTAACAAGACAGTTATATGGGCTCTGGCTTTAAATGCCATATACTGTAACAATGACATTTCAACTGATGGTTTAAAACACTATCCAGCAGTATCTACACCGTTTGATTGGATACTGTATGACTCCTTAACCACTAACTGGCTCAAATGATGGTGTAGTCTCCAGAAAGCAGAGCCTCATTCACGCCAAATCCTGACTTGGACTTTTGCATAAATTATGCATTGATGTCAAAGGTTAGACCTGGGTCTAAATGTGCACGTGGACCAGTTACCACTAGGAATTATAAGGTCCATAAGTGGGCAGCATTTACCTTGCCGGACAAAGTCAGGCTTTTTCATAGCAACGATCTGGCTTAGTTATGGCAACCAAACCTGGTTCACTTCTGGGCCGTAATTCCAAGTGGTAACCTGGCCACATCAGCTGTTGGTTCCTGATGGATTTGGGCCATAATAATTTTGCTGAGGATTCAGCACAAAGTGTGAGGACCGTTCTAAATGCATGTCAAGGCAGTCCTTAACACATTTACAGAATGAAAGTTACAGGAACAATGTATGGATAAACGTTGGATAGAAGGGACCGAGATCACTAGTGCTTCCTCTAGAGGTTGACAAGGTCTGAATAATATTTGTGTCACTGCTCACTCTAAGCCCCTTCTCTTCCTCTCCTCCACTAGCTCCTAGTCCTCTCTCTAAGAGGTTGAACTCTACCTCGCTCGGACAGTAAATCAACCTTCTCTGGGGAAGCCATTTATAAAAGGCATGACATCTGGTTTCCTCTTTCTGATTGCTGATTACACCTCAGAGTTTTTTAATGCGGCCTGGCCAAGCACCGCCCTGCAGTCACAGGACGAGCTAAAGAAACCTCAGAGCTGTAAATTAACAACATATATTATCCTCGACCGCCATATATACGATCCACTAATCACCTCCGTCTCATAGCATGACATTGTAGAAAATCCCCCCTTTCTGTGGTTGATAGAGGAGAGGAGAGGAGAGGAGAGGGAGAGGAGAGGAGGGGAGGGGAGGAGAGAGAGGGGGAGGAGGGGAGGGGAGGGGAGACCTAATGGTTTTACCAGTGTGTTGAATCCCTGCTATTGTGTAATATTAAATCACTGGTTATATTTCTTGCTGCTGGCTTGGCGTTGAATGGCAGAACAGACAGTAGTCATAAAGTGGTGTCTATCAAAAATAGGGATTGTCTCCTAGTGAAAACTAAAGTGGAAGTCAACATTGAGCAGGGGAGTGGCACCTGAATGGACCTATTACAGTAATGCTGTTTTGTATGCCCCCGGTGTGTGTTACGTTGAGGATTAAACAACATATCACATGCTAAGGTCACACATATTTCACTTTTATGCAATGGTCTTTTCCCCAAGTCGGCTTTAAAGCGTGACGCAGAGAGAACAAAAAATTAAAAGTCTCTACTGCTGATTTAAGAATCAGGATTTGTAAATTAAGTGCATCGATAACATCGTAAATCAATCTGATTGAATTTTAATGGCGGAATATCTTTTAATTTTTTGGGCGTCAAAATCGCTAAATGACGTATCCACATACTAAAATGACACTTTACATTAAGCCAGCTATTATGCTACTGTACATGTCTCAGACAAGAAGCACTGTATGGGACGTTGGATCAAATATAACTGTCACATTATTCCAGAACTCCAAAACAACTGCAAAGTTTCAAGGCCTGGAAGAGTATCAAGCCATCTCTCCAGCAGCCAGAAACAGTTCCTGTCATCTCACCTCATACTCTGATGAAGGCTTCGCTCCAAAACTGTGCTTTTAACAAACAATCTGTATTGTTGAAGCAAAGGTACATTGTCCTACCAATAGTTACTGAGTATCTTGTCATATTCAGTTATCCTTCCACTGAGCTATCCTCATAGTAGAGTATGTACAATTATTAAGGTACAAGAAACCAAACACTTTACAGTAGATATCATACCTGTAGAGCAAGAGAGGAGAGGGATCCATGTTTCGGGTTGACTTTATCAAGCGGTGGTGGTGATGGTGGTAGTGGCTTTTTCCTCTAAAGTGAGGGGGATGGGGTAATGGGTGTGATCACATTGACTTAACAGTACATTTACTTTATTTTACAGTTCAGTATAGACTAACAGTGCAACCTTGGCGTACAATACACAACACTTACTCTAGCTGAGGCGTGATCTGTTTTTACATGTACCTTTCCAAGCTGTGATGAGTCAAGCTGACAGAAGCGATAGTCCACTTGCGACTGTGTTTGCGCAGAACAGGTTTCTGCAGAGCTTCTGAGCATGGAACAAATAACGCCTCCAGCTCATTCTTACACAGCCTCTGTGATTTGAACCATGGTCTCATCCACAATCCACACTGTCATCCTACAGTAAGGTGTGTAAAAAAAAGAGAAGTAAGTTAAAGACCCCTAAATGGCTTCTTTCATCAGTAATTGATATGTGCTTGTTTTAGTTGAGCGGCTCCATGCCTCTCTTGCCATGTTGTGTTAGGGGACACATAAGGGCTACGGCAGGACATAGAGGTGCGGGAAGGGGTGGAAACATGTGTCATGGCCGGGGAGAGTGGCAGGCCTACAAGCCCAGGCTGTCAGGATGACTAATAGCCCGAGGCAACAGGTCTCACTGTGGGGTGTTAACAATCAGGCAGGGTGCAGGGCATCCGTTTGACAGGGCCTTAGGTTAGACTGACTCCTGACTGCACCAGTCAGCATGCAGAAAGGCCGATCCCTAGAGGTGTGTGTTGCTGTGCTGCTGGTTGCTTGTGTGTATTGATTTGTTGGAGATTCAATACAAATGAATACAATCTAACTAATAGGGAAATCAACATATGGGATTTTACATTTTCATTGAAAGGCCGATCACTGGGAGCTTTGTGACTGTACTATATCCATTATATTATACTAAAGCAAGTAGAATTGCTCAAACTAAAATCAACCAAAGATAGAAACAGAAGGGTATATTGTCCCATATTAACACTAAATCAAATCATATTGTACACGATCCACTTACACCTAGGGCTCTGTGTGTAAAGGAATGAAACTGACAATCTTTATTTGACAAGTCACCTCAGACCTCCATTCATCAACTCAACCTGACATTTACACACTCACTCACCCTTAGGAAAGTAAAATAGAAACCTAGATGTTCCATTTTTCAATAAAATGACATTTTGGAAGCAAATGGAAAAGCCCTGCAAGACAGCTGATTAAGAGGCATTAGCACTCATCAGTTAGTAATATCTTCAATTAGAAGTTGTGGGCTGAGGACATAGGACCCCAGCGTCTACAGATGTGCTATCTTAATTTGACCAGGAAAAAAATCATTCAGCAAAAGGAAATGTTCATTATGTGTGTTATAATAATGGATATTTTTGTAGGGGTTGATACACTATTCGGTAGGTTAAATCAAGTATGAAATTTTAAAGTGGCAATTACAAACATTATAAGCATTTTTAAAACCTGAGAACACTATAAGTTTGCATTTCCTTAAGACAACAGAGTGGTCAAATTAAGAGAGAACACTGGTACGTCCTCCCTCACTCACAAGGCCTGCGTTTATAGCACCCGAGGTTTGGTAAATATGTTTCATAACAGCATGTTTGCTTTCAGATTTTTATTTAATTCATCATAGCTTGTGAGGTGTTTTCCTTTTAGGATCTTAACACTTTGAACAGTATGTTCTAGTTAGCAGGCACTATGTTCTAGTTAGCAGGCAGTATGTTCTAGTTAGCAGGCAGTATGTTCTGTGGGAGACAGTATGTTTTAGTTAGCAGGCAGGAAGTTCTAGTTAGCAGGCAGTATGTTCTGTGGGAGACAGTATGTTCTAGTTAGCAGGCAGTATGTTCTGTGGGAGACAGTATGTTCTAGTTAGCAGGCAGTATGTTCTAGTTAGCAGGCAGTATGTTCTGTGGGAGACAGTATGTTCTAGTTAGCAGGCAGGATGTTCTAGTTAGCAGGCAGTATGTTCTAGTTAGCAGGTGTTTATCGTTGTCTCTGACTGGGAACCATATTTAGGCAGCCATCTTCTTTGGGCATTTGGTGGGTTATTGTCTATGTTATGTTGCATGTTAGCACATTAGTGGGCAGTGGTAGATGTGGGCTGGTACAAGACAGCATTGACCTTGGTTGGAAAAGCCCTGATCACGTCGGGCTCAATTCCATTTCATTTGAAGGCGAGGACGAGTGAGGAAAATTGATATAGGAATCTGTTTACTTCCTGATTTGATTGAATTTAAATGGAATTGACCCCAGTCCTCGGTCTGGGAAATGTAGGAACCATGCTGGATCCCCTGATTTTTGACACCACAGAGAGGATTAACCTTACCTGAAGGAATGTCTAAACTCAATGGCAACATTATGACCACTCCTTCTCAGTGTCCTAATATCACTAAAACTCATATTGTGGAAATCCAAGAAAACCAATGTAAGCTTCTATTGTTCCATAGCATCCACACTCCCATGTTCTTGATATATCGCCTCATACTTGGAAAATGAAATAAGAAAACACTCCAACTACATTAGGAAAAACGTTTAGCCAACTTTGATCATTACAGTCTAATATTAGTAGAGGGAGAGAAACAGGATACTTCATTTGTAGCCACCACCAGTACAGTACGACAGATTTCTAATATTAGTAGAAGGAGAGAAACAGGACACTTCATTTGTAGCCACCACCAGTATAGTACGACAGATTTGTGAGATGAAAAGCTCATGAAAAATAAGAGGCTTGTCTCTCAGCCAGCTTCCTCAATCTTCAAACTGAGAACCCTCTCAATACAACCTATACTGCTCCCTCTCTTCCCAGAACCAAGTTCAAGATGGAGACAGTCGTGTTGACAGAGAGAAATACCTGCAAGGCCCTGATGTGCGTCACACACTCCTAAAAATAAACTCTTCTACGAAGAAGAAAACACATTGAACACATTATTTTGGCTCGGACATGGTTTGTTTTCTCTCGATATTGAGAGTATATATATATATATATTTTTTTTATGTAAAAAATAAAAGCGTCAAGGGGGCCACAGGCAGAGTGGTTGCAGGTATTTAGACTGGAGCAGACGTTACAGCGTGGTGTGGAGACACAGGCTAATGGGGCATGTTAGCCTGCAGGCCTCGACGATGCAGGCACCAACGCTGCCACCCGCAGCTGGACCTCTGGAGAGCAGTTTCCTCACAGGTCTACCAGTACACTGTTACACAGCACATTGGGAATTATCTACAGCACAGGACTACACCCAGCCATGTGTATCCAGCTAGGGCCCCCTATGATGACAGGGATAGAGACCTATGGAACAGACTACATGCTTCGTGCCTTCAGAAAGTATTCCTACCCCACATTTTCTCGTGTTACAGTCTGAATTCAACATTGACAAAATAAAAAAAAGTCTGATCTGCATTTAATACCCCATAATAACAAAGTGAAAACATGTTTCCAGAAAGATGTGTACATTTTTACAGAAATATCTCATTTACATAAGTATTCACACCTCGAGTCAAAACTTTGTAGAATTAACATTGGCAGCAATTACAGTGGTAAGTCTTTCTCAAAACGAAGGGCACCTATTGAAGAGGGTAAAGAAATACATAGTACAGTACATCTATATGTACAGGGCATTCGGGAAGTTTTCAGACCACTTCACTTTTTCCACATTTTGTTAAGTCTTATTCTAAAATGCATTTAAAAACATGTTTCCTCAGCAAACTACACACAGTACCCCATCTTGACAAAGCGAAAACAGGTTTTTAGAAATATTTGCATGTATGTATTAAAAAAACAGAAATACCTTATTTACTTAAGTACTCAGACCCTTTGCTATGAGACTTGAAATTGAGCCCAGGTGCATCCTGTTTCCATCGATCATCCTTGAGATGTTTCTACAACTTGATTTGGAGTCCACCTGTGGTAAATTCAATTGACCTGTTGTAAATTCAATTGACTGTATATTTTTTTAACCTTTATTTAACTAGGCAAGTCAGTTAAAAACAAATTATTGTTGACAATGATGGCCTACCCTGGCGTTGCTGGGCCAATTGTGCACCGCCGGATGTGATGCAGTCTGAATTTGAACCAGGTACTGTAGTGACTCCTCTTGCACTGAGATACAGTGCCTTAGACCACTGCACCACTCAGGAGCAGGAACACACCTGTCTATATAAGGTTCCGCAGTTGACAGAACATGTCAGAACAAGAACCAAGCCATGAGGTTAAAGGGATTGTTCGTCGAGTTCTGAGACAGGATTGTGTCGAGGCACAGATCTGGGGAAGGGTACCAAAAATGTCTGCAGCATTCATAAATGGAAGAAGTTTGGAACAACAAAGGCTTGTCCTAGAGCAATCGGAGGAGAAGGGCCTGGGTCAGGGAGAAGGGCCTTGGTCAGGGAGGTGACCAAGAACCCAATAGTCACTCTAACACAGCTTCAGATTACAACTATCTCTGCAGCACTTCACCAATCAGGCCTTCATGGTAGAGTGGCCAGATGGAAGTCACTCCTCAGTAAAAGACACATGACAGCCCACTTGGATTTTTGCCAAAAGGCACCTAAAGGACTCTCAGACCATGATTAAAAAAGATTCTCTGCTTTGATGAAACAAAGGTTGTAGTCTTTGACCTGAATGCCAAGTGTTACGTCTGGAGGAAACTTAGCACCATCCCTACGGTGAAGCATGGTGTGGGCAGCATCATGCTGTGGGGATGTTTTCAGCGGGCAGGGACAGGGAGACTAGTCAGGATTGAGGGAAAGAGGAATGTGGCAAAGTGCAGAGAGATCCTTGATGCGCTCAGGACATCAGACTGGGGTGAAGGTTCACCTTCCAACAGTACAACGACCCTGAGTACACAGATCAAATCAATTAATCAATCAATTAAACCCAGCCAAGACAACACAGGAGTGGTTTCGGGACACGTCTCTGAATGTCGTTGAGTGGCCCACCCAGAGGCAGGACAAGAACCCAAACAAACATCTCTAGAGGACCTGAAAATAGCTGTGCAGCGACTCGCTCCCCATCCAACCTGACAAAGCTTGTGTGGATCTGCAGATAGGAATGGGAGAAACTGCCCAAATACAGGTGTTCCAAGCTTGCAGCATCATACCCAAGAAGACACAAGGCTGTAATCGCTGCCAAAGGTGCTTCAACAAAGTCCTGAGTAAATGGTTTGAATACTTATGTAAATGTGATTTTTCTGTATTTTATTTTTAATACATTTGCAAAAATGTCTAAATACATGTTTTTGCTTTGTCATTATGGGGTATTGTGTGTAGATTGATGAAGGGGAAAAACAATGTAATACATTTTACTATAAGGCTGTAACGTAACAAAATGTGGAAAAGGTTAAGGGGTCTGAATACTTTCCGAATGCACTGTACAGTATATATTGGAAATACTGTTACAACAATAATGTTACATAAGGCTCCTTCACAAAAGATTGATTTAGCTAAATGTACACTTTTTTAAATGAAAATTAAATATGTTCTGAGATCATGGGGTGCACAGGCCTTTGCCTGATAAAATTATTCAGCCTGCTGACATCATCAAGCAAGAAACACTCGCTCACTTTCCATAGCACCAACACAGGCTTGTGTATCTTCCACTTGTGGTCTGTTCATTTGCAGATTAGTGTAAAACTTAAACAAAGGTTTGCTAAACAGTGTTAATAGCCAATTAGTGTGAGCAGAGGTGACTGGTTTTACTTTGACCCCTCCACAACAAGAGGTTTCCAAGCCAATTTATTTCTCAGGTGTGTTCAGCATGGTTTTATATGGTGTGGGTGCACAGGTTTACACACTCAGTTAACAGTAAGAGAACGTGTCAGAAGAATGAAAAGAGACCACCAGATTTATCTTTCTGGCATACTGGCCCCTTTTCATGGCAGAGATGCCTTAGTGAATACAGGTTGGGGACTAGTGTCTTGGCAGAGATACATTAGTGAATACAGGTTGGGGACTAGTGTCTTGGCAGAGATACCTTAGTGAATACAGGTTGAGGACTAGTGTCTTGGCAGAGATACCTTAGTGAATACAGGTTGGGGACTAGTGTCTTGGCAGAGATACCTTAGTGAATACAGGTTGGGGACTAGTGTTTTGTCAGAGATACCTTAGTGAATGCTGAATGCTGTTTTGAGACGTGTGTGATGGTGCCCTGGGTCATGTTCAGTTGGGAGGTACTACCTGATCTCTGCCCTACTGAACCAGTGGTGTGTATTCATGGATGCCGAGGGAAGACAGGTTTCCCCCAAAAAAATAACCAAGAAAAAATTACACATAAAATAATTTATATTTTATTTCTCTGTTTGATAATTGTCCTTTAATTTGCAAGAGTCTGAATGTATCTCTCCGGAGAAAGCATCTGAGCAAGCAAAATAGGGCCCTTCTGTCTGATAAAAAATAGTATGACATGGTTGCCACCCATAGCATTTGGCTTCCCTTGATAAAATAATAGCCAAACAGCGTTGAACTAAACTGAGTGAGCTCAACTGTGAATGGTCAGTTTGGTCAGTTTGGATGTGGCTTCACACCAATCACATCACATCAAAAGCAAAATGTCACTGCCAGAATTTTTTTCAATCATTGCATCTCGTTGTATCATTGTCCTCCGGTGGCTTGCTAGCTAGAATTGTCCCTTTGCCTAAATTAGCCATGGACGGAGATAGGGATTTAGACTTGTGCTTTTACTTAATTCTCCATACTGGACAATGATTATAATGGTGATTCTCATCCAACCATCAATTCATACATTGTGCCCCCATTGTGATTGATCTTGTAGGCTGATATTAACTAGCTGGCTCATTGTTGCCCATGAAAGGAAGAGAGAGGTTAGTGAACAAGCATTTTAGCCAGGTAGCCTAGGACAACAAACTAAAAGTGTGTCCTGTATGACAGAGTCATAGAACGTTTTGTCAACATGAATGAGAGGAGGATGGCATTGGCATTTCTCTGCAAGTAGGGTCAACATATTTTTCTACTTGCATGAATGCGCACACACACAACCACACATGCACACACACACACACAAATCAGAACCATGGACATCCACATAATTTTTAGCTTACAATGATTGGACTAAATTGTTTTTGGTATATTTTAGTCGTCACTGTACTAGACTAAGCAGAGGTGATTAGATGATGTTGAAATGATGAAGAGTAAATGGTGCTGGAATAGTGGATGCAGCTCCTGTTTTCTTTGCGACTTGCGGTAAGTCTCAAATGTTCTAAATCAATAGTTGTTTAGTAGTCTAAAAATGTGGGAAACATTTACTTGACCATGCTGTAGGTCATGTAACTGTTTGTTACATGCAATATGCTTTGTGGATTTCACCAGGTTTTGTGATGAAACAAATATGTGGTTGAATTTATTCTGCCACAGTGTCTTCTTATTGTCTCAGCCTTAAGCCTATATATATCATGGTAGCAAGGTGTAATGAATACTCAGGGAGAAAAAGGTGTAATGAATACTCAGGGAGAAAAAGGTGTAATGAATACTCAGGGAGAAAAAGGTGTAATGAATACTCAGGGAGAAAAAGGTGTAATGAATACTCAGGTATAAAAAGGTGTAGATTCAAAAGCAGAATGCGGCTGGTGTTTATTTTGCCTTCGCAGAAGACAGGATTCGTGGTCACAGGCAGACAATGGTCATACACAGGTAGGCAAACAGGCAGGTGAATCAAAACTAGGACTGAAGGCTATAACTGGTTCTCACAAACGAGCTGGGAAAAGGCTGAGTAAAGTCCAAATGAACAACACCTCACAAAGGCACAAACAGAATGAACTGAACTAAATAAGGAGCTGATGAGACCAGGTGAGTAACTAACACAGGTGAAACCAATTAACAAAAAAGAAAGACAGGGCTACGTTCATGAACACAAAGAAACAGGTCTATGTTCAAGAACACAAAGAAACAGGTCTATGTTCAAGAACACAAAGAAACAGGTCTATGTTCAAGAACACAAAGAAACAGGTCTATGTTCAAGAACTTTGCACAATTTGTAAGTCGCTCTGGATAAGAGCGTCTAAATGACTTAAATGTAAATGTAAATGTAACACAAAGAAACAGGGCTACGTTCAAGAACACAAAGAAACAGGGCTACGTTCAAGAACACAAAGAAACAGGGCTACGTTCAAGAACACAAAGAAACAGGGCTACGTTCAAGAACACAAAGAAACAGGGCTACGTTCATGAACACAAAGAAACAGGTCTATGTTCAAGAACACAAAGAAACAGGGCTATGTTCAAGAACACAAAGAAACAGGTCTATGTTCAAGAACACAAAGAAACAGGGCTACGTTCAAGAACACAACGAAACAGAACACAAGGTTGAATAAGAAAATACATACAGAACCTTACACAAGGCATATTAACTAACATGTTATAGAACAAACAACGCAATAATCACAACATGGCTTTTTTTTCTGGATTGGCTTCCTTGGTGATTTTATCCACATACCGCTACTGCACAACACTGATGTTAAGAATGACACAACACTGATATTCTGTTATTATCTATGTATAGTCACTTTAATACCTACATGTACATATTACCTCAATTATCTTGACACCGGTGCCCCTGTATATAGCCCCTCTATTGTTATTTACTGCTGCTCTTTAATTATTTGTTATTCTTATCTCTTACTTAAAAATGTATTTTTGTAGGTATTTTCTTAAAACTGCATTGTTGGTTAAGGGCTTGTAAGTAAGCATCTCACGGTAAGGTCAACACCTTTTGTATTTGGTGCATGTGAGCAATAACATTTGATTTGATGTTAAGAACGACACAACACTGATGCTACTGGACTGAACACAACCGTGTTACAGATAGATCTGCATCCTCAAGTAGCTGACTTGGAATTCAACCTTTCTTCAGCTACTGGTTGTGTGTCTCTTATGTCATCTGTCTGTGAGTGTGTTTGACAAAGTAGTGTCAGTTTCCACAGTGTCATTCACACTGACCACCTATAACCTGGTAACTATGACTGTTTCAAAGTTAGGGGATCACCTCCCTTTATCTACAGCCTGGTAACTATGACTGTTTCAAGGTTAGGGGACCACCTCCCTTTATTCACAGCCTGGTAACTATGACTGATTCAAGGTTAGGGGATCACCTCTGTAGACTCTTACATTTATACTCTTTAGTTGACATGCTTGTATATCATAAGTTTATAACAATGTTATATCACTGTTCAGTGAATTAGTATATTTTTCTGAAATGCAGACTTTCCAGATATAAAGTATATAAAACTTTGAATAAAAGATGTGAACTAATTCGGTGTGATGTTTAACTTGTGAGAGTTGTTTTTGTGAGTCATGCAGCTCTGCTGAGGGAATATTATTTCTCTGATCTGGAGATGTGACTGCCTGGGGTGTTGGCAGAGTCCTGTACGGTCCAGGAAAACTCTGAACGCTGAATGAACGGTGTGATTAAATGTCTTTATTTAAGCCCATGAACTCAAACAAGTAATCAGGGCCAAGGTTCCACGTTTCCCCTCAAATCACTCCTCTGGAAGCTCGGAAGTGAGTGTGTGTGTGTGTGTGTGTGTGTGTGTGTGTGTGTGTGTGTGTGTGTGTGTGTGTGTGTGTGTGTGTGTGTGTGTGTGTGTGTGTGTGTGTGTGTGTGTGTGTGTGTGTGTGTGTGTGTGTGGCTGTATGTGGCAGTTCCCCGCTGTCAGGTGGGATTGAACACAGTGTCCTCTGCAGTGCTTGGGCCATTGCATCCTGTACATACAACATAGACAAACCATTTAGTTGTTGAAAAGTTCAGTGGGGGAATGATACCAACAGTTGCGTGGCTCTTCCTACAAACACAAATGTGTCTTGATTTGTTTTGAGATATTTTCATGTATTAATGAAAACTAATCAAGTGGTTTACATGAGATACATGTGACACATGGATAAACAATGACAATCAACTGACATCAACATTTCACTCATTCTTTCTCCAACTGGTCCGGCCAGACAACAAATACGTTGTCTTTAACTCCCACCTCGTTGAACCAACTGGGTTCAACTTCAGGTGTCCTGCACGCCACAAGATATTGTTAGCCCTCTGAGCTACAGCCAAGGCGTTGGCACGGGGAGCTAACGCAAGACTTTAGCTCATCAATTTACTCATCAATACGTAGGTGATTCAGTGAACCACAGTCATGTTGTGATGAACCTTGCTTTAGTTCTGAGGATTTGTTTTCGCTCTCCAAGCCAATACCTAAGCTTTAGCTCAGCAGACTAACACGGTCTTGTGACGTATATAATATTTGATTCTTCATCATCCCTCCCTCTCCCTGTCAGAAGGTCAGTGTATAGGATAGGATTATGGCAGACCTCCCGTCAGACTTAGATCTTACTCCACAGTAGGAGCTCTTCCCGTCGCTGAGATCATTTTCATCCCAACTGGCCCCAGACCCCATCCTGAGTTTGACTTGGCATTTTCTCCATGGGCTGGCAGACCTCTTTGTACTAGGACTGGGACATTCTGTCTCTACCTAGAGGTTGAACTGACCTGCAGGGCCCTGCTGACTTTTTAAACACTGTCCATCTGTACAATCCTACGGCTGTTGGTTTGTAAACTGATGTCAAACATGTCCATCTGTCTTGTGGGTTTATCAAGCTCGTTCACGTATCACAACCAGTGTTATGACTTCAGCCAAAGTCGGTCCCTCTCCTTGTTCGGGCGGTGTTCGGCGGTCGACGTCGCCGACCTTCTAGCCATCGCTGATCCATTTTTCATTTTCCATTGGTTTTGTCTTGTCTTCCTTCACACCTGGTTCCAATCCCATCAATTACATGTTGTG
The DNA here is from genome assembly GCF_023373465.1 of Oncorhynchus keta. Taxonomy (NCBI): domain Eukaryota; kingdom Metazoa; phylum Chordata; class Actinopteri; order Salmoniformes; family Salmonidae; genus Oncorhynchus; species Oncorhynchus keta. Next base: position 108,955 of record NW_026280722.1, on the reverse strand, counting down.
TATTTAACCCTCTGTTTCCCCTCATGTCCTTGTCTGAGATTGTTTGATTGTATGTGATGTACATGTATTATGTTGGTGTGCGACTGGTTTTGTACCCACTTTCGTTATTTTGTACATTTTGTTTTTTGGAGTTTGATCAGCATTTATTAAACAACTCTGTTTTTAACAAGTTTGTTCTCCTGCGCCTGACTTCCCTGCCACCAACATGCACCCATTACAACCAGATTGTTAATTGTACATTTGTTTTCAAACATTTGTTCCCAAGTCCTGGCTAATGTATTCTTTCTTATTGTATCCCAAATCTAAACCCTGACCTTTGATTCTGGCTTTAGACTTGATACCTAAAGGAAGTCTGTTCAACGCTACAGGCTTTGGAAACACATAGACCTGTTTGGCTGGAAGTTGTCCTCCAGACACTAGGCAGACAGCATCCATGGCTTGGACCAGGGGCCATAGTCTGCTTCAAATATTCTGGGCCCATATCTGTTCCATTCAAATAGATGAGCATTTGAGGCAAGAGTGTGGTATTACATTTACATTTAAGTCATTTAGCAGACGCTCTTATCCAGAGCGACTTACAAAATTGGTGCATACACCTTAAGACATCCAGTGGAACAGCCACTTTACAATAGTGCATCTAAATCTTTTTAGGGGGGTGAGAAGGATTACTTACCCTATCCTAGGTATTCCTTGAAGAGGTGGGGTTTCAGGTGTCTCCGGAAGGTGGTGATTGACTCCGCTGTCCTGGCGTCGTGAGGGAGTTTGTTCCACCATTGGGGGGCCAGAGCAGCGAACAGTTTTGACTGGGCTGAGCGGGAACTGTACTTCCTCAGTGGTAGGGAGGCGAGCAGGCCAGAGGTGGATGAACGCAGTGCCCTTGTTTGGGTGTAGGGCCTGATCAGAGCCTGGAGGTACTGAGGTGCCGTTCCCCTCACAGCTCCGTAGGCAAGCACCATGGTCTTGTAGCGGATGCGAGCTTCAACTGGAAGCCAGTGGAGAGAGCGGAGGAGCGGGGTGACGTGAGAGAACTTGGGAAGGTTGAACACCAGACGGGCTGCGGCGTTCTGGATGAGTTGTAGGGGTTTAATGGCACAGGCAGGGAGACCAGCCAACAGCGAGTTGCAGTAATCAAGACGGGAGATGACAAGTGCCTGGATTAGGACCTGCGCCGCTTCCTGTGTGAGGCAGGGTCGTACTCTGCGGATGTTGTATCATATTCTATATGTACTGGATCCTGTTACAACATGAAAGGTGTTTTAAAAACCAAAAGTACTAGGATCTAGCAAAAACACGAAAGACAGCACACAGATATGATCTTACAAGATACTTTATTTCATAAAATAAAAATAGCACTGGAAGCGATGGAATAGTCCCGAAAGTACAGACAAATCTGGCACTCCGGTCATGCTCAATAAAACCCTGTTTATTTGGCACTTCGGCCATGCTATATAAAACCCTGTTTATTTGGCACTTTGGCCATGCTCAATAAAACCTTGTTTGTCTGGCACTCTGGCCATGCTAAATGATATCTTGTTTATCTGCCACTCCAGCCATGTTCAATAAAACCCTGTTTATCTGGCACTCCGGCCATGCTCAATAAAACCCTGTTTATCTGCCACTCCAGCCATGCTCAATAAAACCCTGTTTATCTGCCACTCTGGCCATGCTCAATAAAACCCTGTTTATCTGCCACTCCAGCCATGCTCAATAAAACCCTGTTTATCTGCCACTCTGGCCATGCTCAATAAAACCCTGTTTATCTGCCACTCCAGCCATGCTCAATAAAACCCTGTTTATCTGCCACTCCAGCCATGCTCAATAAAACCCTGTTTATCTGCCACTCCAGCCATGCTCAATAAAACCCTGTTTATCTGCCACTCCGGCCATGCTCAATAAAACCCTGTTTATCTGCCACTCTGGCCATGCTCTATAAAACCCTGTTTATCTGACACTCCGGCCGTGCTCAATAAAACCCTGTTTATCTGCCACTCCAGCCATGCTCAATAAAACCCTGTTTATCTGCCACTCCAGCCATGCTCAATAAAACCCTGTTTATCTGCCACTCCGGCCATGCTCAATAAAACCCTGTTTATCTGGCACTCCAGCCATGCTCAATAAAACCCTGTTTATCTGCCACTCCAGCCATGCTCAATAAAACCCTGTTTATCTGCCACTCTGGCCATGCTCAATAAAACCCTGTTTATCTGCCACTCCAGCCATGCTCAATAAAACCCTGTTTATCTGCCACTCCAGCCATGCTCAATAAAACCCTGTTTATCTGCCACTCCAGCCATGCTCAATAAAACCCTGTTTATCTGCCACTCTGCCATGCTCAAAAAACCCTGTTTATCTGCCACTCCAGCCATGCTCAATAAAACCCTGTTTATCTGCCACTCCAGCCATGCTCAATCAAAACCCTGTTTATCTGCCATTTGAAAGAAAACAACTAATACCATTATAACCCTTTTATTTTGTTTAGTGAGTTTCAATTTGAGTGTCAATAAAAGCCCACTTTCTCCTTCTGATCTGGCACTCTGGCCTGCTCAATAAAACAGCTCTTTATCTTTCCACCTCCGACACTGATAAAACCAGCACTGTTTATCTGCCACTCCAGCCATGCTCAATTAACGCTGGTTCTGATTCAATCTGGGCCTCTGAGTGTGTAGTCTTAAACCTAGGTCATCTCAGCCATGCGTCTAAAGACAGGTTTAACTGTCAGGTTGCTTTATGCTTGATTGAGGGATAAAACCACGTTTGTCTGGATGATGAAGCCATGTTTTGTTTCATGTGTTTTTGGTGATGATTATGCCACCTGTGCCTGCACAATAAAGGCCTATGTTCATGTCCGTACCAGCCAGACCTGAATGAAAGATTCCCTGTTTATCTGCCACTGGCTCAGCCATGCTCAACTGAAAACCAAGGAAGTTGGCGGGGGAATGTTTATCTGCCATCTGTCAGAAAATGAAATAAAACACCTTAGGTTACATAAAGTACAGTGTGGGAGCATCACCAGGTTACATACAGTACAGTGTGGGAGCATCACCTTAGGTTACATACAGTACAGTGTGGGAGCATCACCTTAGGTTACATAGAGTACAGTGTGGGAGCATCACCTTAGGTTACATATTATAGGAGTCTCAACAAGTTTGGGGATTGTCTTTCATCACCTTAGGTTACATTGTACAGTGAGCATCACCTTGAGGTTACATAGAGTACAGTATAGGAGCATCAGCCTTAGGTTACCTTCTGAACTGTGGGAGCATCACCTGACATACAGTACAGTGTGGGAGCATCTGCATACAGTAAGTTGGGACATCACCTTCTTAATGCATTTCATCACCTCCATACAGTACAGTGATAAAACACCAGCACTACAGTACAGTGTGGGAGCATCACCTTAGGTTAACGCTGGTTCTGAGCATCAATCTGGGTTACTACTGTAGTGTGGGAGTCATTAAACCTAGGTCATCTCAGCTCAGCGTGGGAGAAGACAGGTATGTAACTGTCAGGTGGGTCATCATGCCGTAGGATTGAGGGATACGATAGTGTGGGAGCATCACCTTGTTACTGGTATGATGAAGCATCATGTTTTGTTTACATACAGTGTTTTTGGTGATGATTATTAGGTTACATAGAGTACAGTGTGGGAATCAGGCCTATGTTCATGTCCAGTGTGGGAGCATCACCTTAAGACATGAGTGAAAGATTCACCTTATTCATAAAGTACAGTGTGGCATCAAGTTACATACAGTACAGTGTGAACTGACCTACATACAGTAAGTGTGGGAGGAATGTGTTTATAGAGTACAGTGTGGGAATCACCTTGAAGTTAATGAAATATAGGAGCATCACCTTAGGTTACATAAAGTACAGTGTGGGAGCATCACCTTAGGTTACATAGAGTACAGTGTGGGAGCATCACCTTAGGTTACATACAGTACAGTGTGGGAGCATCACCTTAGGTTACATAGAGTACAGTGTGGGAGCATCACCTTAGGTTACATATAGTATAGGAGCATCACCTTAGGTTACATACAGTACAGTGTGGGAGCATCACCTTAGGTTACATAGAGTACAGTATAGGAGCATCACCTTAGGTTACATACAGTACAGTGTGTGAGCATCACATTTGGTTACATACAGTACAGTGTGCTGTGTGGTGAAATATCACAACACAAAGATGTAAACACTATGACTGCATCCCAAATGGCACCTTATTACCCATATAGTGCACAAATTTTAACCAGAGCCCCATGAAACTTGGTCCAAAGTAGTGCACTCTAAGGGGAATAGGGTAACATTTGGGACACCCATTATGACTTCATTGGCTTCTACCAGCACTACCACTATTGCTGACACGGCCCCTTCATCTACTGTATTGCTGGAACTAAAGATGATTACAACCATAGCATTCGTTCTAGCAGCAGCTGTTGAAAATGAGTGTGAGCTGTACACACTATGGTGCAACACATTGCACGATTGTTCATTCAATGTGTCAATTGACTTCTACAGTATCTGTACCTATCCAAATAAACTGCAATAAAAAAATGAAAGGTGGTTTCCAACTTCATCAAATACATCATTATCCTCTACTTCCTTTTTTGTGATGAAAGGTCTTGTTTTTGGTAAGGTACACAAAACAGGCACACATAGACAGAGAAACAAGTGTCACGACCCAACATGACAAACATTTCCCTAGCCACCCAACTCCCACAGGACTTCCCCAACCCAAAGTTAGATTAGTGGTTGAAAATAGTAGTCATATCATACGCTGATGAAAGTGCAAATATGTTGTTTTTTCACTCTCCTCATGCATACGTGCTACAGATATTTCCATGTGTCTTATGTTCAGGCATGATGGCAGCCACTGCTGTCTGCTTAAAGACTGAGGAGGCTGCCAACGTCATCTTTTAGGCTGCTGTTAATCCAGCCAGACACATGCGTCGCTGTTTGATGGATAGGTCTAAAGTAGTGTCATCATTTAACCATAAAATGAATTGTGAATATGGTATATTTCAACCCATTATGTCAGAGAGACGGGATGAAAATCCAGAAACAACCTCTGGAAATACCCAAACCACATGAAACAATGTGTCAGAAGCCCCCTGAGGACGGAGTGAGCAGTTTGGGGATTGTCTCATTTCATGGTCAATAGTTTGGGGATTGTCTAATATCATGGTCAATAGTTTGGGGATTGTCTAATATCATGGTCAATAGTTTGGGGATTGTCTCATTTCATGGTCAATAGTTTGGGGATTGTCTAATTTCATGGTCAATAGTTTGGGGATTGTCTAATTTCATGGTCAATAGTTTGGGGTCTCATAGTTTGGGGATTGTCTAATGGTCAATAGTTTGGGGATTGTCTAATTTCATGGTCATGGTCAATAGTTTGGGGATTGTCTAATTTCATGGTCAATAGTTTGGGGATTGTCTAATTTCATGGTCAATAGTTTGGGGATTGTCTAATTTCATGGTCAATAGTTTGGGGATTGTCTAATATCATGGTCAATAGTTTGGGGATTGTCTAATATCATGGTCAATAGTTTGGGGATTGTCTAATTTCATGGTCAATAGTTTGGGGATTGTCTAATATCATGGTCAATAGTTTGGGGATTGTCTAATATCATGGTCAATAGTTTGGGGATTGTCTAATTTCATGGTCAATAGTTTGATTGGATTGTCAATAATTGTCTATCATCATGGTTGTCTAATTTCATGGTCAATAGTTTGAGGATTGTCAATAGTTTGGGGATTGTCTAATTTCATGGTCAATAGTTTGAGGATTGTCTAATATCATGGTCAATAGTTTGGGGATTGTCTAATTTCATGGTCAATAGTTTGGGGATTGTCTAATATCATGGTCAATAGTTTGGGGATTGTCTAATTTCACGTCAATAGTTTGAGGATTGTCTAATATCATGGTCAATAGTTTGGGGATTGTCTAATTTCATGTCAATAGTTTGAGGATTGTTTAATATCATGGTCAGTAGTTTGTGTGATGAGCAGTAAGTTCTATGGGCATATGGTGTTTGGGATTTCTTGATGAAATGTATACAGTACCAGTCAAAAGTTTGGACACACCTACTCATTCAAGGGCTTTCTTTATTTTTTACTATATTCTAGATTGTAGAATAATAGTGAAGACATAAATACTATGGAATAACACCATGGAAACATGTAGTAACAAAAAAAGTGTTCAACAAATCAAAATATATTTTATATTTCAGATTCTTCCCAGTAGCCACCCTTTGCCTTGATGACTGCTTTGCACACTCTTGACATTCTCTCATCAATCTTCACCGGGAATGCTTTTGAAGGAGTTCCCACATATGCTGAGCACTTGTTGGCTGCTTTTCCTTCACTCTGCGGTCCAACTCATAGCAAACCATCTCAATTGGGTTGAAGTTGGGTGATTGTGGAGGCCTGTTAATCTCAAGCAGCACCCCATCACTCTCCTTATTGGTCAAATAGCCCTTACACAGCCTGGAGGTGTGTTTGGGTCAATGTCCTGTTGAAAAAAAAAAGTATAGTCCCACCAAGCGCAACCAGATGGATGGCATGGCGTATCACTGCAGAATGCTGTGGTTACCATGCTGGTTAAGTGTGCCTTGAATTTTAAATAAATAACTGACAATGTCACCAGCAAGGCACCCCCACACCATCACACCTCCTCCTGCATGCTTCACGGTGGGAACCACACATGTGGAGATCATCCTCACAAAGACACAGCGTTTGGAACCAAAAATTTCAACTTTGGACTCATCAGACCAAAGGACAGATTTCCACGTCCATTGCTCATGTTTATTGGGCCAAGCAAGTCACTTCTTCTTATTAGTGTCCTTCAGTATTGGTTTATTTGCAGCAATTCAACCATGAAACCCTGATTCACGCAGTCTCCTCTGAACAGTTGATGTTGAGATGTGTCTGTTACATGAACTCTGTGAAGCATTTATTTGGGCTGCATTTTCTGAGGCTCGTAACTCTAATGAACTTATCCTCTGCAGCAGCGGTAACTCTGGGTCTTTCCTGTGGCGGTCCTCATCAGAACCAGTTTCATCATAGAGCTTGATGGTTTTTGAGACTGCACTTAAAGAAACTTCCAAAGTTCTTGACATTTTCCGGATTGACGAACCTTCAGGTCTTAAAATAATGATGGACTGTCATTTCTCTTTGCTTATTTGAGCTGTTCTTGCCATAATATGGACTTGGTATTTTACCAAATAGGACTATCTTATGTATACCACCCCTACCTTGTCACAACACAACTGATTGGCTCAAATGCATTAAGATGGAATTTTTTTACATGGCACACCTGTTAATTGAAATGCATTCCCAGTGACTACCTCATGAAACAGGTTGAGAGAATGTCACAAGGTTCCAAAGCTGTCATCAAGGCAAAGGGTGGCTACTTTGAAGAATCTTAAAGATAAAATATATTTTGATTTGTTTTTGGTTACTACATGTTTCCTTATCTGTTATTTCATAATTGTAATGTCTTCACTATTATTTTACAATGTAAAATAGTAATAATAAAATAAAACCCTGGAATGAGTAGGTGTGTCCAAACTGTTGACTGGTACTGTATGTTGGACCAAACTGTAGTCCAATTGGTCACAGTACTACACACCAGATCTTTCTTCCATGAGGCATGGGAAGGGATTGGTTTCTGAGGCATTTGAAGCAGCAGAGAATGTAATTAATAAACCCCGTGTACGAACGACTATGAATAAATCATTTGTGGATAGGATTGGATAGGCCCAAGGGAATCCATATGCACGCAAAGCAGAACTGTAAGTAAAAGAAAGTGCCTGTTAAGTTACATTGCTTCTGGAGATCTTGGAATGCACAGAGATAGTAGCCTTCAGTAATATCAGAGATAGAGAATCACTCTTTTAGACCACTTATGAATAGTGGTCTACCTAGGTGGAGAGTGCGGTTGTGAAATAAGGGAAGGTGAGGATGGTATTTGAGATTGGTTTTGTATGTTTACCAGCCAGGCGCCAGACTGAGATAAGTTGTGTGATGATAGGACCACATTTGAGTTTGCAGTGTTTGAGAGGGATATTGGAATGGATTATGTCTGTGAGGGGCAACTCCTTTTTTCTCCAGGGACGCCAAGATACAGCTGTATTAGGATGTAACCATGACTACAGAGGTGTTAGATGGAAGTCCAAAAATATAATTATACATTTGAGGTGGTTTGGCAACTTGCACATTTTTCCCACTGAAGTGTAGAGAATTTAATACGAGGGCACTTCCTCTTCCAAATGAATTTAGCAAAGAATGTAGCCTATCCCAGTGTCCTGCTGCTGGTGAAAGAGGGATCATGTAGCCTATCCCAGTGTCCTGCTGCTGGTGAAAGAGAGATCATGTAGCCTATCCCAGTGTCCTGCTGCTGGTGAAAGAGGGATCATGTAGCCTATCCCAGTGTCCTGCTGCTGGTGAAAGAGGGATCATGTAGCCTATCCCAGTGTCCTGCTGCTGGTGAAAGAGGGATCATGTAGCCTATCCCAGTGTCCTGCTGCCAGTGAAAGAGGGATCATGTAGCCTATCCCAGTGTCCTGCTGCTGGTGAGAGAGGGATCATGTAGCCTATCCCAGTGTCCTGCTGCCAGTGAAAGAGGGATCATGTAGCCTATCCCAGTGTCCTGCTGCTGGTGAGAGTGGGATCATGTAGCCTATCCCAGTGTCCTGCTGCCAGTGAAAGAGGGATCATGTAGCCTATCCCAGTGTCCTGCTGCTGGTGAGAGAGGGATCATGTAGCCTATCCCAGTGTCCTGCTGCTGGTGAGAGAGAGAGAGATCATGTAGCCTATCCCAGTGTCCTGCTGCCAGTGAAAGAGAGATCATGGAACAATCCCAGTGACCTGCTGCTGGTGAGAGAGAGATCAGTAGCATATCCCAGTGTCCTGCTGCTGGTGGGAGAGAGATCATGTAACCTATCCCAGTGTCCTGCTGCCAGTGAGAGGGAGATCATGTAACCTATCCCAGTGTCCTGCTGCCAGTGAAAGAGAGATCATGGAACTATCCCAATGACCTGCTGCTGGTGAGAGAGAGATCATGTAGCCTATCCCAGTGTCCTGCTGCCAGTGAGAGAGAGATCATGTAGCCTATCCCAGTGTCCTGCTGCCAGTGAGAGGGAGATCATGTAGCCTATCCCAGTGTCCTGCTACCAGTGAGAGAAAGATCATGTAGCCTATCCCAGTGTCCTGCTGCCAGTGAGAGGGAGATCATGTAGCCTATCCCAGTGTCCTGCTGCCAGTGAGAGAGAGATCATGTAGCCTATCCCAGTGTCCTGCTGCTGGTGAGAGAGAGATCATGTAGCATATCCCAGTGTCCTGCTTCCAGTGAAAGAGGGATCATGTAGCCTATCCCAGTGTCCCGCTGCTGGTGAGAGAGGGATCATGTAGCCTATCCCAGTGTCCTGCTGCTGGTGAGAGTGGGATCATGTAGCCTATCCCAGTGTCCTGCTGCCAGTGAAAGAGGGATCATGTAGCCTATCCCAGTGTCCTGCTGCTGGTGAGAGAGGGATCATGTAGCCTATCCCAGTGTCCTGCTGCTGGTGAAAGTGGGATCATGTAGCCTATCCCAGTGTCCTGCTGCCAGTGAGAGAGAGATCATGTAGCCTATCCCAGTGTCCTGCTGCCAGTGAGAGAAAGATCATGGAACTATAAAAGTTGATTCATATTAATTATCGAGACTTGAGCCTGGAAACCATCTTTCCATATCAGACTCTATGCTTTTTAATTGCTGCAGTGGGCTAAATCATTTTCATAGAGTGATTCTTGGTAGTCTTAAACAAATCCACTTTGAAACAGAAGTATACACCTCACACAAATGGCTATGGACGTAAAAAAGGTAGACAGCTGTACCATGTCATATATAGAGTTGAAATGTATTCCATTTTGCATCCCAATATTACACTTTATATACATCATAGAAGACTGAAATATAACAAAACCGTTTGACATAGAAACACCAGATTTTCTGCGTTTAAAAAATGTTATGCTTATTAATTATGAAATTATGCAAAATATGAATAACATTCCACCCATGAGGTCCTTTGACTGCAGGAAAGGGCTGCAATGGTGTTGAAGTTGTTTTTTACTATTAGTTACAAAGAAGGATAGATTTATATTCCCAATTAGCGGAAATGTTGAACTTTGGGAATTTTTAGGGGTCGCTTTGAATTACATATGGCCTCGTTCAGGGACAATAGAGCCGATGTTGTCCAGTTGACATAGAGCTGTAGCTTTTCAAAATGCTGAGAAGGTTTGGTCATGACTGAGGTGTATTGCCAACAAAGAGCAGTATATCGTCTGCATAAAGAGATATGTGGTGGTCTGTGCCAAATACAGTAATGGGGTCATGATGTTGTGGTTGTCGGACAGCTTGCACAAGAGGTTCTAGGGACAGAGCAAAACGCATTGGACTTACAGAGGACAACACTGGTGGCTGGAGTTGCCTGTGTTGAACTGGGATGAGCATATTATTCCAGTTTGAAACAAGGCAGTAGGATTGGCATAAAGGCCTTGAATCATCCATATGAATTGTTCACCAATTCCCAAACGCCATAGAACAATCCATAAATATTTACATTTACATTTAAGTCATTTAGCAGACGCTCTTATCCAGAGCGACTTACAAATTGGTGCATTCACCTTATGACATCCACTAGGTGTTTCAAAAGCTTTTTCTGCATCCATTGACAATACGGCTGACGGAGAGTAAATATTCATGGAGCCATCAGTAATATGGAGTAGACAGATGATATCCGCTGCAGGTCGGTGTTTGATACTAAAAAAGGAATATAACGTTGAAGACGACGGCAAGAACCTTCGCGTACAATTTGACGTCAGCGTTCAAAATCGATAGGGAGCACTATTTACCTCCCCTTATCTTTTTTCAATATCAAAGTAATTATAGGAGGGGACTCATCCCTAAACACGGTCTTGTGACAGGGCCAGTCACAAGAGCAATGCCAGGGTATTCAACTGTACGTATTCCAACGGGGGACAAATAGTGTTTTTTGTGTCACTCCCTTCTAACTCACCCTGTGATCATCATAGATGGGAGCAGAAGGCAGGTCCATATGTTCCAGAGAGTCTGACCCCGTTCAGGAATGGGGGCATAAAAGCTCACAGACAAAACGGTTCACATGCTAGAGACAAATTCATAGGAAGAAAATTCAACATGCCACATTTGCTTCAGAAACAGCCAGAAGCTTCTGTTTACCGCAGTGAGCATTTAATCAGTTCTCTTTGACTTTCAAATCATATCATATCAAATCAAATTTTATTGATCACATTCACATATTCAGCAGATGTTATTGCGGGCGTAGCGAAATGCTCCAACAGTGCAGTAGTATCTAACAATTCACAACGATACACACAAATCTAAAAATAAAAGAATGGAATGAAGAAATATATAAATATTACATTGACTAAATACATCAATGTCGGAGTGGCATTGACTAAATACAGTAGAATAGAATACAGTACATACATATGAGATGAGTAAAGCAGTATGTAAACATTATTAAAGTGACTAGTTATTAAATACAGTAGAATAGAATACAGTATATACATATGAGATGAGTAAAGCAGTATGTAAACATTATTAAAGTGACTAGTTAGTAAATACAGTAGAATAGAATACAGTATATACATATGAGATGAGTAAAGCAGTATGTAAACATTATTAAAGTGACTAGTTATTAAATACAGTAGAATAGAATACAGTATATACATATGAGATGAGTAAAGCAGTATGTAAACATTATTAAAGTGACTAGTTAGTAAATACAGTAGAATAGAATACAGTACATACATAAGATGAGTAAAGCAGTATGTAAACATTATTAAAGTGAATAGTTAGTAAATACAGTAGAATAGAATACAGTACATACATGAGATGAGTAAAGCAGTATGTAAACATTATTAAAGTGACTAGTTAGTAAATACAGTAGAATAGAATACAGTATATACATATGAGATGAGTAAAGCAGTATGTAAACATTATTAAAGTGACTAGTGTTCTGTTACTAAAGTGGCCAGTGATCCAAGTTTATGTATAATGGGCAGCAGCCTCTAATGTGCAGGGTTGAGTAGCCCGGTGGTAGCCGGCTAGTGATGGCTATTTAATAATCTGACCCCACTATGACAGGGCCCTCACCTCATCCATGTAGGCTGTCTCGTCATTGTTGGCCTACTACTGTCGTCTGCAAACTTGATGATTGAGTTGGAGGCGTGCGTGTCCACACAGTCATGGGTGAACAAGGAGTACAGGAGGGGGCTGAGCACCTACCCTTCCTTGTGGGGACACTGTGATGAGGATCAGCGAAGGGGAGGTGTTGTTTCCTACCTTCACCACCTGGGGGCGGCCCATCAGGAAGTCCAGGATCCATTTGCACAGGGCGGGGTTCAGACCCAGGGCCCCGAGCTTAATGATGAGCTTGGAGGGTACTATGGTGTTGAAGGCTGAGCTATAGTCAATGAACAGCCTTTTCCAGGCTGGCAAAGTACCTCGATGTTATCTATTGTTTTAAATATGCATTTGTCAACTGAATTTGAAAACTGAATCTGAACGCATCTGAGAAGTTGAATAAATTTGACAAACTTGAAATTATGGTTTGTAAATTTGATAAACAGACAATGAATGCAATATCTACCATATTGAAATGGAATATGGAAGTATTGAATTTTAATATTCAATTGAATTTTAAAAATGAATGCCACTCAATTAAGTTTCTAATCATGAAATAAAAGTTCAATATATGAATTCAATGATTCAATTTTTTCATTACAAATTCAACAATATTAAAAACCTTTGACCGCACCTCCATTTGAGACATGAATTGCTGATTCTACATTAAAGTAGTTTTAACCTCTACTTCCTGAATGGTGGGGTTCATGACCACTGGCCTCAACCTGCCCCCCCACTGCCGCCTGTGTTTCACAGACCTCCAGAACCCTGATAGGTGTGAACTCAACTCACCTCTCCCCCGAACCCCGCCTCTGACACACAGGTATGACATCAGCAGGAAGTGTTGTCTTAGTGGACGTGGGCATCCAGACATCGTAAAAGCTTCTATTTTTAGACCCATTACACTGGATGATGTCACCCGTTGCTGTGTATAACTCAACCCAACACCTCAGGGTGATTCCAGTGGTACTGAGGTGTGAGACCAGGCCAACCTGACCTGTCATCTCAGCCTTCAGGACAAGACTAGACAGGCTGTAGGGAAAGACACATTGACATGTAAGAGTTGAACCCATTCATGGACTGTGTTCACGTACACACACCACTGGCATAATGTTACATGCACTTCCTGTCATAAATATTGCATGATATTGAACAACTCTATTGCCAGAGTTAAGATGATGTTTCATTTTTGTAACAGATGTTTATTCATTATTTTCATTGCCATATGTTATGATCTAGGTCTATGGACAGATGGGTAGATATGTGGGCCTGTAGAAAACGGCTCTCATACTTTCCATAGGTATAGTGTGACATTACTGAACTGAACCAATATGTTTAGACGATCAAAGTGGGGAAAGTATTCAGAGCCCTGTGTTGTGAGGGGTAAATGCAACTCAGTGGAGGCCTACTGTTTGTTTATTGACAGTCATGGATTGTTACCCTGCCCTCATGAATCTTCCCATTGATGACAGGCAGAATAATATTGTGCCTCTAAAAGGCTGGTGGTACTTTAGTACTTTAGTGAGTGTGCCTGTGTGTGTGTGTGTGTGTGTGTGTGTGTGTGTGTGTGTGTGTGTGTGTGTGTGTGTGTGTGTGTGTGTGTGTGTGTGTGTGTGTGTGTGTGTGTGTGTGTGTGTGTGTGTGTGTGTGTGTGTGTGTGTGTGTGTGTGTGTGTGTGTGTGTGTGTGTGTGTGTGTACATATGTACTGTATGTGTGTTTTGTATCAGTGTCTGTCTGTATGTATGTCAATCCATCCACTTAACTAACTCATTTAACGCACGGTGCCTACAATGATGGGGTCCCCGTCCCACGACCAGTCTGGTCCAACCCCCTAAAACAAGCCCTCCAAGCCCTCGCCACCGCCGCCCCTGCGGTTTAGTCCAGGACCAAGCACCCATTCACCCTCTCAACCCTGCTATTTATTTTCAGAGGCATTAGGGGAAACACTTGGTGGAGTCGATCAGATCTAAACAGTCACACGTCTTTGTTATTTCAAACACAGGCCTCCTCTCAGCCTCAGCCCGCCTCATCCCACCTCAGCCCGCCTCATCCCGCCTCAGCCCGCCCCAGTCCCATTTTCAGTAATTGTTTCAGTTTTTGGCTCGGTAGAATAACACAACTTGGTACATTTAACACAAGTGGTAAGGGAATCTCTGTGTCAACAAGGGCAGACACCATAAACACTGGGGGGTTTATCTGAGAGGTTTTGTGTTATTCTATGTTTTTCTAAGGTAGGGTCGGAGACTGTATTAGATGTGTAGACATGGTGAGATGGGTTAAATAGAATACAGATTGTTTTGTCCCTGAGGTTTCAACCATAGTACTGCCCCAGTCACTGTGGTTGCCTCTTCTGTTCTCACGTGTTTCAGACAGTCGCTTTGTCATTATGACATCTACCAAAGAGGCTACATTCACATGCATTCTTTTAGATGGTGTGTCATTAACGTATAATGTACTGTAGATCCCCCTGCAGTGGGTGGAAATACCTCATGAGATTAAAGTTGGCTGGAGAGAACTCCCCTATCATCTACTTCCACTTCTAGGCTACATCCCAAATGGCATCATATCCCCTTCACAGTGCACTACCATTGACAAGAGCCCTATGGGCCTGTTCCCTATAAAGGGAACAGGGTGCCATTTCAGACAATCCCCTATTGTATACCTTCCTCTCTCATGTGGAAGTTTTCATCTAATCTACGAGCGAACAGCTCTGACCAGCATAACGCTTATCAGAAACTCAATAGAGCGTAATGACTATTTTTAAAGAGACGTCTTGCAGGTACTGAGTTACAGGGGTGGTGAGTCACTATGTTTTCCACCTTGGTAGCATCCCAAATAGAAGCCTATTTATTCCCTATATAGTGCATTACTTTTGATCAGACCCCATAGGGTGCCTTTGGGATGCCTGCCATGACACAGATTAACCTGATTTTAGAATAGCCACATTCATTTCACATCACAGGCAGAATTCCAATCTGAGTTCAAAAACACTTTGGGTGTTTGCGTTTGCCTTCCTGCAGTGCCATAAGGGAGGGGTTTGTACTTCTGGGACGTTTTTATAATGCAACAGGTGAGCTAAATGAAGCACTGCTAAAGTCATTTAAATGATTTCAAATGATATTTGAACCCAGGTCTGGTACCATTGGATAAGTAGGACATGTTCTGATGTGACAGAGATAAAGGGGACAGACATTTTGGCCTGTGGGGCTGTGCAGTACACAGAACCAATGCAGTGCGCAGTACACAGAGCCAACATGGTGGCAGTGTTGTACTGTCTGTGGGACACTTGGAACCAACTCTCAGTGCCACTGTCAGACAGTGCCAGAGGTATCACTAACACAAGCCTATGAACAGATAAACCAACACATCTAGGATCCAGTGTCCCTTTCGTATCATAATGAATAAGAATACATGTACAGTGGGGACCTGATCCTAGATCAGCACTTTGCTAATATGGGCCCAACACTATACATGATCCTGAACGGCATGCCAGGTCTAATTATTGTCACTTGTGCTGTGGTCGAGACTACCTAAAGCGAGACAGAGTCTAGACCAATACCAGAGAAAATCGAGTCCAAGTCAAGACCGAGACCGAAGTGAGGGGGGGATAAGACCAAGTCAAGACCGAGACCGAAGTGAGGGGGGGATAAGACCAAGTCAAGACCGAGAATGGGACGGAGACGAGGTGGGCGAGTCCGAGTGAAGACTGAGACCAGAATAATGCGAGTACAATTCAAGACGATCATTTTAATTGTGTCAGATCGCCACCATAAAAAGAGTTCAAAATGTCCAGTATTTCTGTCAAACATATGAATTCTTTAGCCATTCAGAATTGTGAAAAGATGCATGCTGGGAAATAGAGAGGCACTCTAAAAATGATCACCGACCAAAAAACTTGAACCCCACTCTCCCCAGCTAGTGGAGCAAGGAAATTCAGACAACCACGACAAGGTTTGAGGATACCTTTGAAAAGTTAAGGAGATTAATATTACCAGTAAAGTAGGAAGCCCAGGTTTCAATAGGCGATGATAAATAAATGTGACATAAAAGGATGGTGGATATTTGGCCTGGCAAAGCGGTTTGATTGGTTGACTGAACGGTGGCTGATAATTAGGAGGTTTTTTGTTTTACTTTTGTACTCCACTGATCTCAAATGGTTGTCAAAGACCGAGTCATGACCGAGGAAAAATGTATCCGAGATCAAGACACTCAATATGTGGTCTGGAGACGGGACTTGAGTACAACAACATTAATTGTCACCCTTTGCATCATGAATGACAACTAGGAAAAATAAATCAGTGTGTATTCACCCACAGGAAGTGCTTGCTGTCGCTTGTTACTGACAACACCATCTATATTAGCCAATGAAGCATTCAGGAGTGTTCAGAAGTGCGATCAATGCCAACAGGGTATCAAAAGCAAACATTATCAAAACTACCCAGCCTGCCTCCTGGCAGTGGCCGCCGCTCGGCCTGCCAACAACTCCATAAAATACATACACTGTTAATATAGTGAGAATCACATGAATCAGGAGAACGCCATGGCAGGTAGTGTGTGTGTGTGTGTGTGTGTGTGTGTGTGTGTGTGTGTGTGTGTGTGTGTGTGTGTGTGTGTGTGTGTGTGTGTGTGTGTGTGTGTGTGTGTGTGTGTGCGTGCGTGCGTGTGCGTGCGTGCGTGCGTGCGTGTGTGTGTGTGTGTGTGTGTGTGTGTGTGTGTGTGTGTGTGCGTGCACTTGTGTGTGTGTGTGCGTGCACTTGTGTGTGTGCGTGCGAGAGAGAGACCGTGGCACATTCTTCATCAGAGGCTTTCTCTGGACTGGCGCTGGGCACCCAAGAAGCCAGGGTTGTGTTCATTAGGCACTAAACGAAGCATTAAATGGTTGAAACAGCTGGGGAAAAAAGTTCCTTTTTGTTTTCCGTTGCGTGCCCTAATGAACACAGCCCAGCTAGGCTGAGATAAAATGAATGATATTAGATGAAGCACGTCTGAATGGACTACACTACATACAGTATTCATTATTTGATTCAACCTACAGTGTATTTGAAAGTATTCGGACCCCTAAACTTTTCCCACATTTTGTTACGTTACAGCCTTATCCAAAAATGGACTAAATACAAAATATATCTCATCAATGTACACAATACCCCATAATGACAAAGCTTTTTAACTTTCCGAATGTATTTGTCAGACACGCTGAACTTCTCTTTATATGTCTGTTATCACACTTCTGCAGTGAGCGGATCCTTTACAAACACCAGACTGTCTCCAAAAAGGTGTTCTTTTAGAGGAACCTTTCAACTGTGGCAGTGCCAGACGTGGGTTGACTTAAGGGTCCCGCAAGGCTTGTAACTTATTGTCAGGGATTGGATTGCAGCTAAAATTAGCCATCAGACTCAATTTTATGACCCTCACTGAGGACTCTGGAAATGCCAGGGACTGCCTCCACCATAACATAGTGTAACTCCAGCTTGGCCATATAATGTTGCAATTCAATTCTACCCACATCACTTGTAAGGAGAACGTGTAAAAGTACTAATGGTGGCTTAGGTTTCCCCCATGTATTGAACTGGTCTGAGAGGGTTGGAAAAATAGTGAAATCCCAGCCTCTTTCATGGGAGGTGACAAAACACACATTTCTCAGTCAGTGACATGACTTCTTAAACTCACTTAAGGTTCTAGTCTAGTGTTATGAAATGATATACTGTACCACATTTAAACTGACACTATACATTGAGGCTGGGACATTTTGAGCACAGAATGCATTTAGGCCTAGGAAACCACTCAAAAACCAGCAGGTTTTGAACAAATTCAAAACAGTATAATCAAAAGTAGTATGGGACTTTGGCCGGTATTCAATCCCATCCACGTAAACAGCACATTGTAGCACACTTGACATTTAAAGGTAATTTCCGATTGAGCCTAAATCTGTAGCGTTTACGTTTACTCCACAAACATCAGGACAAATGCTTTTAAAACCTGGTCTATGGACTCTCCTCTGGACAAACATTGGCAGGACAAATGTCTTTTAAAACCTGGTCTATGGACTGTCTATTGGCTGATGGACTGTCTATTGGCTGGTCTATGGACTGTCTATTGGCTGGGACTCTATTGGATTGGCTGGTCTGGACTCTATTGGCTGGTCTATGGACTGTCTATTGGCTGGTCTATGGACTGTCTATTGGCTGGTCTATGGACTGTCTATTGGCTGGTCTATGGACTGTCTATTGGCTGGTCTATGGACTGTCTATTGGCTGGTCTATGGACTGTCTATTGGCTGGTCTATGGACTGTCTATTGGCTGGTCTATGGACTGTCTATTGGCTGGTCTATGGACTGTCTATTGGCTGGTCTATGGACTGTCTATTGGCTGGTCTATGGACTGTCTATTGGCTGGTCTATGGACTGTCTATTGGCTGGTCTATGGACTGTCTATTGGCTGGTCTATGGACTGTCTATTGGCTGGTCTATGGACTGTCTATTGGCTGGTCTATGGACTGTCTATTGGCTGGTCTATGGACTGTCTATTGGCTGGTCTATGGACTGTCTATTGGCTGGTCTATGGACTGTCTATTGGCTGGTCTATGGATTGGCTGGTCTATGGACTGTCTATTGGCTGGTCTATGGACTGTCTATTGGCTGGTCTATGGACTGTCTATTGGCTGGTCTATGGACTGTCTATTGGCTGGTCTATGGACTGTCTATTGGCTGGTCTATGGACTGTCTATTGGCTGGTCTATGGACTGTCTATTGGCTGGTCTATGGACTGTCTATTGGCTGGTCTATGGACTGTCTATTGGCTGGTCTATGGACTGTCTATTGGCTGGTCTATGGACTGTCTATTGTCTGGTCTATGGACTGTCTATTGGCTGGTCTATGGACTGTCTATTGGCTGGTCTATGGACTGTCTATTGGCTGGTCTATGGACTGTCTATTGGCTGGTCTATGGACTGTCTATTGGCTGGTCTATGGACTGTCTATTGGCTGGTCTATGGACTGTCTATTGTCTGGTCTATGGACTGTCTATTGTCTGGTCTATGGACTGTCTATTGGCTGAGCTATGGATTGAATCCAGGCCTTATTGTTCCAACTGATGAGTAGTTGACTAGTTGACTGTTATCAGACACTATCCAGGAGCATATCAACGTCTATCTGGTCTATGGACTCATTTACCTATTGGCTGAGCTATGGATTGAACCATATTGTTCCAATATCTCTATGTGTATCTGAATACTGTCTGTTTGACTAGATCATTATTTTGTTGCTGCCATTTTCTACCAAGGCCTGTGTTTCCGTGGAAACCTAACAACTTGTATCGCATAGGCCTGTATTTCTATCACTTTTGCTGAGCTGTGTCGGAATGAACAGTAGGAGCACTGTTCTTACTCTCAATGTCCAAAGTTACCTGAACCCAAATGACCTTCTGATAAAAATGTGGAGGACATTACTAAGTAAAAACCGTGTTCACTCTCCTCTATTCAAACAGAGGTGTTGATTCTAAGGAGAAAATTACACCTCCCACCCACCCCTCTTTTTTATTGAATATGAAAACAGCCCAAATCGTTCTATTACAGACCTATACTTAGAATTCCTCCCAATTGGCACCATATCCCCTACAAAGTGTGTTATTTTTTACCAGGGCCCCTACAGGGCTGAGGTCAGAAATAGTGCACTATATAGAGAATAGGGCGCCATTAAAGCCTTAGTCCAGAACATGTGGCCACTCCAGTAATTATCAAAGATGGTTTAAGTAATTGACTCCCCCTTTCCTCTTTTGGCAGAGACGTGTGTCCCCACACCGCCCCTCTATCTGAACAACAGCGGCTGCTTGTAAAATAATAGACCATCAGCCAGTAATAATTTGCAGTCCAAACAGGCCTGGCGCACTCTGACGTTGACTGGAGACCTTGTATTGGCTGGTGCTGCTGCTGCCTGGTAACACTCTGTCTGTCCAACCCTAGCACAGTCAGTGCCCTGGGTTTTAGCCATAAGCACCTCTCTCTCTCTCTCTCTCTCTCTCTCTCTCTCTCTCTCTCTCTCTCTCTCTCTCTCTCTCTCTCTCTCTCTCTCTTTCTCTTTCTCTCCCCCCTATCAGGAATCAGTCTGTGTCTGTCTTTCTCTTTCTTTCTCCTTCTGCCCCCCCCTCTCCCTCTCTCTTTCTCTGTATCTCTCTCTACTATCGGCACCAGTCTGCCTGTCTTTCTCTCTCTCTCTCTCTTTCTGTCCTCCCTTCTCTCTCTTTTCTCTGTCTCTCTCCATCGGAACCAGTCTGTCTGCCTCTCTGTCTTTCTCTCTCTCTTTCTGTCTCCCCCTCTCTCTCTTTTTTTCGCCCTCTCTCTCTCTCTCTCTTTTCGGAGACTGAGAAGCTGAGGTCTGCCCACCCAAAACTAGCCTACAAGATTCCCATTCGGGTCAATAAATATATGATTGATTGGGTTTTTAATTTCCCTCCCATTGCTGCACTCTACTGAGTCAGTTTGGGTCAGGTTCTCAGACGGCAGTATGGAACCCTATGTTCCTGTGGTTGGCGAGGCTGCATGCATCATGCACAGACTCTGGTCTTGTCCGTCCATGGCATTGGTACCATTGGCACCGATCTTGCCCACACCCAGGGTTATGGGCCGCAGGCTTGACCACTCTCATCCTCTCTCTCCTCTCTGACCAATCATTACAAACTGCAACAGAACGGACCACACACACTCATAACCTCTCACTGAGCTGCTTGGCACCCGTATGGAGGCATGCACAGAGGCACACTAGCATAGAAACACACACACAGAAACGCACATGCACAAACGCACACACACACACAGCTGGGTATGCACAAACCCACGCACACACATGCACACAACCACACACACATGATGTCAGGGCTTGCCCCAGACACCCGTATGGAGGCATGCTCAGGGCCACACTGGCACACACACACACACACACACACACACACACACACACACACACACACACACACACACACACACACACACACACACACACACACACACACACACACACACACACACACACACACACACACACACACACACACACACAGCCGCAGCAGAGGACATGGAGTGGGACACTGTATTAGCAGTGGCGGGAGGTGAAATGTGGAGACTGAAACGTGGTGAATGTAACCTGATTGTAATTTAGAGTTATCCTATGATTAAGTGAGCTGTACGTGCCTGCATGCAACAATACAGCCTGCACTGATAAATAAAAGGCATTAAAAATACTTGCCTCAGTTCTCCCTCAAGTTAGTTTGCAACTGGATGCTTCCCTGTAATGTATGTTTTTAATTAGAAAGATGATGTGGCCTGGCAGGCCAATCCATAAATCTGCTGACTCCAGCACATGACTACACCATCAGCATAGGTCTGAATCAGGCCTACTGCTCTTTGACAAAAACCTCTCTCTGTCTTTCCTCACTGGCATCCTCTCACTATCTGGTCAATAACATCTGAAAACCCCTCATTAAAATATAGTTAAAACATATTTTGAAAGATGATCTTATAATGTTCCAGTATTAGCTACTGTATGAGGTTATTAGGCAACACTTAACACATACCCCAGACACCATGGCCTACTGTACAGTAGTGAGTGTGGAAAGAGGGGAGAGGAAGGCTGTTTGTACAGCATGACAATGTCTACATTACGGGTCTCTGTGGGGAGTACAGTGTGTATATAATGGCCAGGTCATACAGTAGCTGACCACTCGGTGACAGATGGCAGCTGACAGGCAGCAGGGACATTTTTACATGTTAACACCCTGTGGATGGGCCGTAGTTTGTAATGGCTCTAAAATAGTTATATTTGGATATTTGGGGGTTGTTTCGGGAGGTGTGGGCTATTTGGGGTAGTTTGGGGGGTATTTTAAGGTTGTTTTGGGTAGTTTGGGGTTGTTTAGTGTAGTTTGGGGTAGTTTGGGGCATTTTAGGGTTGTTTGGGGTAGTTGTAAATAGTTTGGGGATAGTTTGGGGTTGTTTGGAGTAGTTTGGGGGTTGTTTGGGTTATTTTAGGGTTGTTTGGGGTAGTTGTAGATAGTTTGGGGATAGTTTGGGGTTGTTTGGAGTAGTTTGGGGGTTGTTTGGGTTATTTTAGGGTTGTTTGGAGTAGTTTTAGGTAGTTTGGGGTATTTTAGGGTTGTTTAGTGTAAATAAAATAGTTCTCATCAGTTCTCTACTGTTGAAGGAGTTTATTAAGCAGATAGACTAACCAATGGAATCAACATACTCTCAAGAAGTCCATAAGGTCATTTGTCTATCTATAGCACACTTTTACTTATTCATGTAGCTAACCCGATCAAACTTTTTAAAACAGATTAAATTAGATATCACATATTATCCACAAGAATTATAATGTCATCAAGAAAAGGGTGAATATCAAAATGGAGATGGAAGTTCTGTGGTGTAGTCATATTGCTCTGTAAAGGGCTCTGCTTTGTACAGTAGGCTATTAAACTTCTCTGCTGTGAGTGCAGGTCTCCAGAGCACCTCATTAGCCGAAAGCCCAAGGCACCAATCAGCCTGTAAAGCACTTGTCGTTTCTCAGTCAGAGTGTTGAACAGGGTCCATCCGGCAAGCAGTAGTGAGCTCAGCCCAGAAAGGTAAACATCTTGACAAACGCTCCCTCAAGGACAACCAGGCTGTCGGTCCTTCCTAGCCCACTAAACCCCCCACAATCCCACTCTCACTGGGCCAGATTCACCGCCTTGTCTGGCTGCTGGAGGCTGGGATGAGGGTGCTGGACTGTTGTGCTAGTCTTCAAAGTTAGCATTCAGGCTTAACAAAAACACTGCTGCTTTCACCATCAACAGGAGCAGGTGTGTCCTGTGGGACCGGGGGGAGACAGGGGGGGGGGGCAGGGGTTCGGCCCTCTGCTGCCCCTGTTCCCCTGCACTTGATTCAGGGTGCGAGGGAGGGCGAGGGAGGGAGCGGGAGACACGAGGCCCCTGGTCTCAGTGTGAGTAAGAGCAAGTGTTCAGGCCAGCTGACGTTTCCCTCCTCCCTTGGCCTGGCCTCCATTTGACTCCCATTGATCTATATTAGAAACCGTGTGCGTTGAGTCTCTGGTTGGACTGGTTTCACTGGTGCGGCTGCTGCGAGCCTAGTGCGTCCTGCACTTCAAAAGCAGAGGCGAATGCACAGTGTAAACAGCTATGCCAATCCCTCTAAATATTAGGAAAGGGGATGAAAGGAGAGGGATCAAAAAACAACATGTCCGCCAACGCGAATCAAAAGACCTTTCATATCTAGGGCCAGAGATGTGTGTGAGTGTGTGTGTGTGCATGCGTGGGTGCGTGCGTGTGTGTGCATGTGACAGGCCCCTCTCAAATAGCCAGCTATCTGTATGTGTTTTCTCACCGTTTCGACATAAACAAGGCCAACATTAGATGTAATGAACAGGAAAATTAGTCTGATGAGAGAGAAATCATCATTTATCTTGGAAGCACATCATAAACAATATGCAATATGCTTTTTTCACCTGCATTTAAATTCACAAATTAACATATTGTTGTCAATTAGTAGGGATTCATTCGACATTATAGGTCACATTAATAATGAATTAGATAGGCTAGACATTTGAACAGAAAGGGATGATTACTGCTCATTTCCAATCATGCTATGGTGTCTTGGATAGCAACTGTGCCGGGTCATTTGGATTAGTAGTAGTAGTAGTAGCTACCTGTCCACAGCGGCCAATTAAGGGCTCTTTTGTTTGGCAGTAGTAGTAGTAGTAGTAGGGGTAATAGTAGT
>NW_026280722.1:40000-82500 GCF_023373465.1 Oncorhynchus keta | reverse complement strand
TTGTGTTAAACCCAGTACGATGGCTTGGTAGTCATATACATGTCGAGAAAAGCAAAGAGATTCTGTAGAGTCCCATGCAGGCCAGTCGCACCTATTCCCAGTAGAACCAGGCAGAAGAAGAAACTGAGAGCCCCAAGACTCACCTATTCCCAGTAGAACGACCAGGCAGAAGAAGAAACTGTAGAGCCCCAGTAGAACGACCAGGCAGAAGAAGACAACGTAGAGTCCCATGCAGGCCAGACTCACCTATTCCCAGTAGAACGACCAGGCAGAAGAAGAAACTGTAGAGCCCCATGCAGGCCAGTCGCACCTATTCCCAGTAGAACGACCAGGCAGAAGAAGAAACTGTAGAGCCCCATGCAGGCCAGTCGCACCTATTCCCAGTAGAACGACCAGGCAGAAGAAGAAACTGTAGAGCCCCATGCAGGCCAGCTTCCCCTATTCCCAGTAGAACGACCAGGCAGAAGAAGAAACTGTAGAGCCCCATGCAGGCCAGACCAGGCAGAAGAAGAAACTGTAGAGCCCCATGCAGGCCAGCTATTCCCAGTAGAATGACCAGGCAGAAGAAGAAACTGTAGAGCCCCATGCAGGCCAGCTTCCCCTATTCCCAGTAGAATGACCAGGCAGAAGAAGAAACTGTAGAGCACCATGCAGGCCAGCTTCCCCTATTCCCAGTAGAATGACCAGGCAGAAGAAGAAACTGTAGAGCCCCATGCAGGCCAGCTTCCCCTATTTCCAGTAGAATGACCAGGCAGAAGAAGAAACTGTAGAGCCACGCGGGGGGAAGAACAACCACGACCATGTCACTGTTGATTTTTCATGGAAGCGACATAAAAAAAACACACAATCTGACGACAAGTCTTCAGGAATGGCTTTCAGATCATAGGCTGAAGACATATCTTTCCTGCTCACTTATGGCTTTTCTCATCCCTGGCGACCCAAGACTCCGGGAGAACTGGGGTCTGAAGGTGGAAGGGAAGCAGCGGAGGAGCAGGTGGGTTTCTGGTTCCCACTCTCCCCAATGTTTAAGGGTTGACTTTCACCTCGCAATCTGCCTCCATTTCCCACGGTCCTACTTACTGTGTACAACAAGAAAGATTGACGACCTTAGGGAGCGGACATCAATTTCAATGGCTAAAGCAGCCAGCCAGCTTGCAACTCTTGGACGGTGCAGGGATTAAATCAAACTGAAAGGTATTCAGTAGTCGTAAATGCTTGGTTACTTCTCCTCATAAGACTCTCGGAGATAGATGTATTGACAGAGGCAGGTGTTTGTTGCTGCATGTACAGCATGCTTACTGTGTGTGTTCAATAGGCTGTTGCTGAAGGAAAAGTTCTTAGTGAAAGGTTTTATTTAATGGTTCAACTTCACTGCGAGGTCACTAAATAGCCAGAGAGGACAAGGATCGGTTGGGAGCAACTACAGGAACTTGTAAGAGCTGGTCCACAAGCAGAGTGCCAACCTTCCGCTATCTCCCTCACTCGGACCAGACCTGGGCCTTATGATGTGATGCACTGAGCCCAATATGCCACTAA
Source organism: Oncorhynchus keta (assembly GCF_023373465.1). Taxonomy (NCBI): domain Eukaryota; kingdom Metazoa; phylum Chordata; class Actinopteri; order Salmoniformes; family Salmonidae; genus Oncorhynchus; species Oncorhynchus keta. The sequence continues at coordinate 80,964 of NW_026280722.1, read as the reverse complement.
ACAACCAGATCTGACCGGCAGTTGTCTGATCTTAAGGGGGATGATTTGTGCTGGAGACAGCGCCCACGTCATTGTTTTATTGGTGCATTGATCCTAGGAGAATACAAGGATATTATTCAGTACAGCCCAATGATTACTTTAGATACTTTACATACTCATTCATTTACATGGAAGATAACAACAAGCAGCCAGGTGTGTTAACAGCCTTTTGACCGATGGAAATGTGCAGGCAGAGTGGGAAACCATGAACTGCAGGCGAAGAACAGTGAAAATAAATGTAACTTCCTCGTTTGAGAGTTAACTAGGCAAATATTTGTCAGTTAACATTGAGAAAATAAGATACATTTGCAGATGTCCTATTTTCTTATCTAAATCAACAAGCAGAAGTGATGAAAACTGACAACAACCCTGCGCACCTGTTGCTCATTCCACCCACCTTCATTTGTGTATTCAAATAACTCTAAATACCGTAGCTGCATGCAATGCAATACATTTAGCAGAATGCCAAGCATCTACCTGTCTTTGAAATGTTGCAATTGTTCATTCACTGACAACAAAAGTTTCCCTCTATGACATGACCCTGTCTTGACACATTCAGTGCCTTCTGAAAGTCTTCTGACCCCTTCACTTTCTCCACCTTTAGTTACGTTACAGACTTATTCTACAATTGATTGAATTGTTTTATTCCCTCATCAATCTACACAATACCCATAATGACAAAGCAAAAACAGGTTTTTAGAAATGTTTGCTAATTTATAGAGAAAACCCCCTCCGAAAAAAATGACATTTACTTAATTATTCAGACCCTTTACTCAGTACTTTGTTGAAGCACCTTTGGCAACGATTACAGCCTCAAGTCTTCTTGGGTATGATGCTACAAGCTTGGAACACCTGTATTTGGGGAATTTCTCTCATTCTTCTCTGCAGATCCTCTCAAGCACTGTCAGGTTGGATGGGGAGCGTTGATGCACAGCTATTTTCAGGTGTCTTCAGATATGTTAGATCAATTTCATGTCCGGGCTCTGGCTGGGCCACTCAAGGACATTTAGCGACTTGTCCCGAAGCTATTCGTGCGTTTTCTTGGCTGTATGCTTAGGGTCGTTGATCTGTTGGAATGTGAACCTTCGCCTCAGTCTGAGGTCCTGAGAGCTCTGGAGCAGGTTTTCATCAAGGATTGCTCTGTTAATCTTACCCTCGATCCTGACTAGTCTCCCAGTCCCTGTAGCTGAAAAACATCCCCACAGCATGATGCTGCCACCACCATGCTTCACCTTAGGGACGGTGCCAGGTTTCCTCCAGACGTGACACTTGCTATTCAAACCAAATAGTTCAATCTTGGTTTTATCAGACCAGAGAATCTTGTTTCTCATGGCCACTCTACCATAAAGCCCTGATAGGAATAGTATTGGTGGTTCCAAACATCTTCCATTTAAGATTAATGGAGCGCTCTGTATTCTTGTGGACCTTCAATGCTGCAGACATTTTTATGTATGACACAATCCTGTCTCGAACTCTACAGACAATTCCTTCAACCTCATAGCTTAGTTTTTACTGTGACATGCACTGTCAACTGTGGGACCTTTATAGACAGTTGTGTACCTTCCATGTCCAATCAATTGAATTTACCACAGGTGGACTTCAATCAAGTTGTGGGAACATCTCAAGGATGATCAATGGGAACAGGATGCACCTGATCTCAATTTCGAGTGTCAGAGCAAAGGTTCTGAATACCTATGTAAATAATGTATTTCTGTTTTGTTTTTCTGAAAACCTGTTTTCGCTTTGTTATTATGGGGATTTATGTGTAGATTGCTGAGGATTTCATTTAAAAAAATATTTTTATAATAAGGCTGTAAAGTAACAACATTTGGGAAAAGTCAAGGGTTCTGAATACTTTCCGAAGGCACTGGAAATGTTGATAGTATCTAAGATACTATGTCTCATAATCAATATTATATAACAGGCTTAAGCTTAACGAGTTGGTAACATAGCAACCAGACATGATAAACAGCCATAATAAATTACACTTATCAATCACGACTCTGGAGTTAGTGATTATGTATCAGTTAATTGCAACGGACAACGTAATTATATTTATGGTAATGCCAGCTGCAGGGATGGGGATCGCTCATGGTTTCTATTGTCACAATATAGTAGTAACCGCGGAGCTATCAACATGTCATTTGTAATGCTAACAACACCACAGATTATATACTTTGTATTGGTAACAAAACCACAGATGATGTTTGCCCTTGTATAATATAAAAGAACCACAGAACCATGTATCTGTCCACCTCAGTGTTTAGTACATTAGGCTACAGATAAAATACCACAGATGATATCACATTCAGAAACACAAATGTTTGCAAATGACAAAAGCATTGGAACAGAGCACCGGGGAAGCAGTGAAGCCACGTTACTTCTGCACTGACGTTGTGCAGAAAACATTTAGCTTGTGAAGGTGCAGGCAGAAAGCAGAGATAGTATAGTGATTCTTCTAAATCTACCAGTGCATGATGGTTATGTGTACATTTAGCCTGTGTCATAGGTTGGGTTGGGCCGGTGGGTAGTGATAGTTAATTGTGCAGCTAGCCTCAGACAGGATGATGGGAGACAGAGGCAGAGGCAGAGGCAGAGGCAGAGGCGCAGAGGCGCAGAGGCAGAGGCAGAGGCGCAGAGGCAGAGGCAGAGGCAGAGGCAGAGAGGCAGAGACAGAGGCAGAGAGGCAGAGGCAGAGGCAGAGGCAGAGGCAGAGGCAGAGAGGCAGAGGCAGAGGCAGAGGCAGAGGCAGAGGCAGAGAGGCAGAGGCAGAGAGGCAGAGAGGCAGAGAGGCAGAGAGGCAGAGGCAGAGGCAGAGAGGCAGAGAGGCAGAGGCAGAGGCAGAGAGGCAGAGAGGCAGAGAGGCAGAGGCAGAGGCAGAGAGGCAGAGAGGCAGAGAGGCAGAGGCAGAGAGGCAGAGGCAGAGGCAGAGAGGCAGAGAGGCAGAGAGGCAGAGAGAGAGAGGCAGAGAGGCAGAGGCAGAGAGGCAGAGAGGCAGAGGCAGAGAGGCAGAGGCAGAGAGAGGCAGAGAGGCAGAGAGGCAGAGGGAGAGAGAGAGAGAGAGAGAGGCAGAGAGGCAGAGGCAGAGAGAGAGAGGCAGAGAGGCAGAGGCAGAGAGGCAGAGGCAGAGAGAGAGAGGCAGAGAGGCAGAGGCAGAGAGGCAGAGGCAGAGAGCCTGGTCAGAGAGAGAGAGGCAGAGAGGCAGAGGCAGAGAGAGAGAGGCAGAGGCACAGGCAGAGAGACTAGGGCAGAGAGAGAGAGGCAGAGAGAGAGAGGCAGAGAGAGGGCAGAGAGAGAGAGGCAGAGAGAGAGGCAGGGCAGAGGAGAGATTCTAGGGCCTTTCTTGAGAGAGAGCCAGAGAGAGAGAAGGCAGAAGAGAGAGAGGCAGAGAGAAGAGGCAGAGAGACAGAGAAGAGGAAAGAGAGAGAGAGAAGAGAGGCAGGCTAGAGTGAAACTCAGGCAGAGAGAGAGAGGCAGAGTGAAGTAATCAGATAGGCAGAGAGATGAGAGTGAGGCAGAGACAAGACTGAGAGAGAGAGAGAGGCAGAGAGAGAGAGAGGCAGAGAGAGAGGCAGAGAGGCAGAGAGGCAGAGAGGCAGAGAGGAGAGGCAGAGAGGCAGAGAGAGAGAGGCAGAGAGGCAGAGAAGAACAGAGAGGCAGAGAGAGAGAGGCAGAGAGACAGAGAGAGATCATGGCAGAGAGACAGAGAGAGAGGCAGAGAGACAGAAGAGAGACAGAGAGATTCAGAGAGATTTGAGAGAGAAGGCAGAGAGAAGCAGGGAACAGAGGCAGAGAGAACAGAGAGGCAGAGGCAGAGAGCTGAGAGAGGCAGAGAGGCAGAGAGGCAGGAGAGGCAGAGAGAGGCAGAGAGAGGCAGAGAGGCAGAGAGGCAGAGGGCAGAGAGAGGCAGAGAGGCAGAGAGGCAGGGAGAGGCAGAAGGCAGAGAGAAAAAGGCAGAGAGACAGAGAGAGAGAGGCAGAGAGACAGAGAGAGTCAGAGAGACAGAGAGAAGAGGCAGAGAGAGAAGGCAGAGAAGGAAGAAAGGCAGAGAGGCAGAAGAAGAACAGAGAGGCAGAGAGAGAGCAGAGAGAGGCAGAGAGAGAGAGGCAGAGAGACAGAGAGAGAGTCTTGTCTTTCCTCAGAGAGAGAGGCAGAGAGAGAGAGGCAGAGAGGCAAAGAGAGGCAGAGAGAGGCAGAGAATGAGAGAGAGGCAGAGAGGCAGAGAGAGGCAGAGAGGCAGAGAGAGGCAGAGAGGCAGAAGGCAGAGAGGCAGAGAGAGAGAGGCAGAGAGGCAGAGAGAGAGGCAGAGAGGCAGAGAGAGAGGCAGAGAGACAGAGAGATAGAGGCAGAGAGACAGAGAGAGAGAGGCAGAGAGACAGAGAGAGAGGCAGAGATGTTGACAGTAAAATGAGACAGAGAGAGAGAGGCAGAGAATGCAGAGAGAGAGAGGCAGAGAACAGAGAGGCAGGAGAGAGAGAGAGAGAGAGGCAGGCAGAGAGAGAGGCAGAGAGAGTTTTGAGGCAGAGAGAGAGGCAGAGAGAGAGAGGCAGAGAGGCAGAGAGAGAAGAAGGCAGAGAGGAGAGGCAGAGAGACAGAGAGAGAGGGAGAGACAGAGGCAGAGATGCTCCTAGAGGGCTGTTAGAGAGATCCAGAGAGAGAGAGGCAGAAGAGAGGCAGAGAGAGAGAGGCAGAGAGACTGAGAGGCAGAGAGTAGGCAGAGAGAGAGAGGCAGTAGAGAGAGAGGCAGAGAGAGGCAGAGAGAGAGGCAGAGAGAGAGGCAGAGAGAGAGACTGTAGAGAGGCAGGCAGAGAGAGGGCAGAGAGAGAGGCAGAGAGAGAGGCAGAGAGAGAGAGAGAGAACAGGCCTGGTCTGGAATGTAGTCTTTTCGATCACTGTAGTAGGCTTTCATCATTAGATTTGGTTAGAGTGATCTCCCTGCCCCCGCCTCTGATACTAGGGCCAGTCTGCACTGAGTCCTAGGATCCAGTACTTTGATCCTAGGGCCCATCACATCTGATTCTAGGGGCCTTTCTTTGATCAGTGCCCCTCTCAGGTAAACAAAGAGTACCTTTAGACAGAAACTAACATCAAGAAAGTGTTATTTTACAAGATTGTTGCTATAGTGAAACTCACGCCCTTTGACATAGTGAAGTAATCAATAATGTATTTATGAGGTGCATCCCATGGCACAAGACTGATTGACTGGTGACCTCAGTAAGAGATGTGTCAGAGAACGGGCAGTTGTGAGCATGTGCCAACTTAAAGGTTTGCTGCACTGCACTGCAACCACTCAGAATCTTCTAAGAACTGCTTCGCTCCAATTGGCTATTTTATCATGGCCCCTCCCCTTCTCGCCACATTGAAATATGTTAGCGATTCACTTAATTTGTCTCCTGGAAGCTCATTGGCTGCCAACACCTGTTGATGAACAGAAGGCAGTGTTGCTATGCTGACAATGTTTTTTTTTTTATGAGAGCACAACTACTGAAACCTCTGCCTATTCATTCAAATGGCACCCTTTCCTATGACAGCTACTTTTGACCAGAATCCTATCCTGGCCAAAAGTAGTGCACTACAAAGGAATAGGATGTCATATGGGACTCAGACAGAGTCTGATGTAGTAATAACCCTGGCTAGACTGATAATGACCTGATTAAGGAAGAAAGATCTGAGGAAAGAAGAACAGATCTCATCAGAGATGAGCTGCAACGGGATGTGGTTAACGTTACGCTGTACCTGTCTTGTCTTTCCTCAGCCGTGCAGCAACGCCTGTTCCTTGGCAAAATAGTCAAATAGCTGAAAATGTAGTGGTCAGTCAGTCCATGCTTAGCATTTTCACAGTTGCTGACCAATGTTTATAATTCAAACCAACAGTGACCACAGTGCACCCTCGGGGTTCATCTCACAGCTCGTGTTGATCAGCATTTTAGCGGACACAGTATATCTCCTTAGAAATACGATCAGAATGTTGACAGTAAAATGTGACGGTATTAGTTATACGTTACTATAATGAGTCTGACACAACATACAACATGGATTGGGAAGCCAAACGTTGCCATGTGAAAGACTCAGTAGTTAGTTTTGTTCCATTCTAACCGGTCCCTAACCCTCCCCATGCTATGTGACATAAGTCAAATGTCAGCTGTAGCATATAACTACTTGGGTGAAATGACACTATTCTGACATGCTCCTATTTGGGCTGTTATTGAGCTCCTGTGATGAATGTGAAATGTTTCATCTCTCTTCCATGTATCTTTTTACTGTAGAGTTGCACTGAGTAGGCCTACAGTACAGTACTTTACTGTAGAGTTGCACTGAGTAGGCCTACAGTACAGTACTTTACTGTAGAGTTGCACTGAGTAGGCCTACAGTACAGTACTTTACTGTAGAGTTGCATTGACAGTGTGATGGAAAACCCAGAGCCCTGGCTGACTCCTCCTATGCACCAGTCTTTCAGGAGATAACAACAGCACACCCACACTGAGTAGGCCTACAGTATGACTGAGACAGGACCCGGCATTCCTGTTGTCTGCTCCAGTCACAGCCACTGTCTGACAACACAGCAGTGAGACTCATTAAACAAACCGCAAGAGCACTAACTACTGATAACCTCTGTTTATTCATTCACATGGACTTCAGACAGCTTTTGTTGTCCGCCGCCTGTCCGCCACAACCACATACATACCACACATTGCTGAGTGAGGAGAGTCTTATGACAACAGAACGATACAGTAGGTATAGATGCTCTGGGAGATTTATGGTTGTTTAAGTCACCGCTCAGCCAAACAAAAGGGAATCATCGAGTATAGCTGCAAATGGGATTTTCCCCTATGTGACCCTCAAAAGTGACATATAAGTAGTACATAAACCTAGGTGACATAAAATTACAAAGGTCAACGGTCACTATTTTGGCATATTCTAATGAGAAACAGGTAATACTGTACTGTACAGTTTGTGGTTTAGTTTTGAAAGGTAGGTTAAAACCAGATCTCAGGTGGAATTAGTATTGTTTCCTACTCACAGTAGGGTCCAGGCCTGTTCTGATTTCCCCAGTATCCCAGGACTCTAGTCCACTAGAGGTCTGTGTGATTTCACCAGAAGCCCAGGACTCTAGTCCACTAGAGGCCTGTTCTGATTTCACCAGTAGCCCAGGACTCTAGTCCACTACAGGCCTGTTCTGATGTCACCAGTAGCCCAGGACTCTAGTCCACTAGAGGTCTGTGTGATTTCACCAGTAGCCCAGGACTCTAGTCCACTAGAGGTCTGTGTGATTTCACCAGTAGCCCAGGACTCTAGTCCACTAGAGGTCTGTGTGATTTCACCAGTAGCCCAGGACTCTAGTCCACTAGAGGTCTGTGTGATTTCACCAGTAGCCCAGGACTCTAGTCCACTAGAGGTCTGTTCTGATTTCACCAGTAGCCCAGGACTCTAGTCCACTAGAGGTCTGTGTGATTTCACCAGTAGCCCAGGACTCTAGTCCACTAGAGGTCTGTGTGATTTCACCAGTAAGGTACTCTAGTCCACTGGAAAACTGGTCTGTGTGATTTCACCCCCAGGCCTCCACTAGAGGTCTGTGTGATTTCAGTAGCCCAGGAAGGCTATAGTCCACTAGAGCTGTTCTGGGGTTTCACCAGTAGCCCAGCTTGTCCTCTAGTCCACTAGAGGTCTGTGTGACATTTCACCAGTAAAAGCCCAGGAGTCTAAAGCGGTTTTACTGTTCTGATTTGGTAAGGCATCACTAGCTGGGACAGGACGACCACAGACAAGGTGTGTGATTTCACCAGTGAACCTAGTCACTTGGGAGAAAAACTGGTCCACTAGTCTGTTTTTTCAAACAAGACAAATCAAGGACTCTAGTCCACTAGAGGCCTTATGTTTCACTACCCAGACTCTAGTCCACTAGAGGCCTGTGTGATTTCACTAGCCCAGAACTCAGTCCACATGAGAGGCATTTTGACTCCCAGTGTCTTACTCTAGTCCACTATAGTTACACTGTGCCCAGGACATCTAGACCACTATTGAGGCTGTGTGATTTCATATTTAGAGATCTAGTCCACTAGAGGCCTGTGTGATTTCACCAGTAAGGACTCTTAGTCCACTAGACAGTAGCCCAGGACTTAGTAAACTGATGAAATGCTGTGGTTAGATAGTGATACAGTGACTCTAGTCCACTCAGACCCCTTCACTTTTTACACATTTTGCCCAGGACTCCTAGTCTGAAATTGAGGCCTAGTTTTGTCCCTTCAACCAGTAGCCCAACACCTCATAATTGACACAAAAACAGTTTTTGATTTCACCAAAACTGAAATATCCCAATTACATAGTCCACTCAGACCCTTTACTTCAGGACTTTGTTGAGGCACCAGTGATTACAGCCACTTGAATATTCTTGAGTATGACGTTACAAGCTAGGCCCAGGACCTGTCCATTTGGGTCTGAGTTTCTCACATTCTTTGCATATCCTCTCAAGCTGTGTGATTGGATTGGGAGCGTTGCTGTCCAGCTATTTTTAGGTCACTCCAGAGATGTTCCACTAGGGTTTAAATTTCCAGGCCCAGAGACTTGTCCACTAGCCACTCCTGTGTTGTCTTGGCTGTAGTCCACTAGGGTCATTTTACTGTAGAAAGGTCTGAGGTCCACTGAGAGCTCTGTGTGAGGTTTTCCTCAGTATCCCAGGATCTCTAGTACATCTTTGCCTCTCCTGTAGCCCAGGACTCCCAGTCCACTGCCGTCTGAGAAACATCCCCACAGGATGATGCCCACCACCATGCTTCACCGAGGTCTGATTTGGTGCCAGATTTCTCCAGATGTGAAAACTGGCCAATCAAACCCCCAGGCCAAAGTAATCAAATCAGGAAGGCTTATCAAATTTTTAGGGGTTTCTCATGGTCTGAGAGTCATTAGGTGACTTTTGGCAAACTTTGTCAATTGGGCTGTCATGTGCCTTTTACTGAAGAGTGGCTTCCATTTGGGCATCTACCATAAAGGACGACCTGATTGGTACTGAACCACATGCAGAAAAATGGATGTCCTTCAAGACAAATCAAGGACTCAGTTATCTCTACTGACAGTGGAACTCTACTCTGTCAGAACACCACATGAGACATTTTGACTCACCAGTGTCTTACTCTGACCAAGGCCCTTTGAAATCCCTAGACCTTATTGGATGGCATAACGTGTGACATATTTAGAGATGAGTCCCTGAAGTGGTTCAAGACATCTGATGAAATTTAAGAAGTGATGGAGTGACTTCACAGAATATTCTTGGGGATCTTCAATGCTGCAGATTTTTTATGCTACATCCTCATTCTGAAATTGATTGAATAGTTGTGTCCCTCATCAACCTACACACAACACCCCATAATTGACATGGCAAAACAGGTTTTTTTTGCTAATAAAAACTGAAATATCACAATTACATAAGTTTGGGACCCTTTACTAGACTTTGTTGAGCACCTTTGGCAAATTACAGCCTTGAATATTTGAGTATGACGTTAGCACAGGTGGCCCACTGTCAATTGGGGAGTTGTAGCAATCCTCTCAAGCTGAACAAGGAAATTGGGATCCACCTGCACAGCTGAATTTTCATGTAAATAAGGATTTCCATGGGTTATTTATTTTTGCAAAAATATCTAAAACCCTGTTTTAACTGTTGTCATTTTATGGGGTATTGGTCCTGAGAGCTCTGAGGATTTTCCAGTTATTTAATCTTTGCCTTTGACTAAGTCCCTGCAAGAAAAAAGGATGATGCTGCCAAAAGTCAAAGGGTCTGAGATTTCCTCCAGATGTGACACTGTACATTCAGAAAATTAAATCGCTTTAGTGTTATCAAATCTGGTTTCTCTGAATGAGAGTCATTAAAGAAACTTTGTAAACAATCTGTCATTTTTACTGAAAACAAATCTGGCCACAAAACCATAAAGATGATTTTTAGAGTACTGGTCACAGATGGATGTCCTGTCTTACAGCATCTTGTTCTACAGTGGAACTCTAGAGCTTTGTCAGAGTGACCATCAGGTTTTTGGTCACCTCCTTGACCAAGGCCCTGGTCCCCAGCTTACAGCAAAAGTCATCAAATCTGGAAGAGCATGGTGGTTCAAGACATCTTCCATTTAAGAATGATGGAGGCCACTGTGTTCTTGGGGATCTTCAATGCTGCAGAATTGTTTTGGTACCCTTCCCCAGATCTGTGCCTCGATACAATCCCGTCTCTGAGCTCTACGGACAATTCCTTAGAACTCATGGCTTGGTTTTTGCTCTGACATCCACTGTTAACTTTGGGACCTTATATAGACAGGTTTGTGCCTTTCCAAATCATGTCCAATCAATTGAATTTAGCACAGGTGGACTTCAATCAAGTTGTAGAAACATCTCAAGGATGAACAATGGAAATAGGATCCACCTGAGCTGAATTCTCATGTAAATAAGCTATTTAAGGTGTTATTTATTTTTTGCAAAAATATCTAAAAACCTGTTTTAACTTTGTCATTATGGGGGTATTGTGTAGATTTCTGAGGATTTTCCAGTTATTTAATCAACTTTAGAATAAGGCTGCAATGTAAAAAATGTGGAAAAAGTCAAAGGGTCTGAATACTTTCCGAAGGCACTGTACATTCAGAAAATTACTGAATCGCTTTAGTGTTACCAGGTAGACTGAATATGTGTAAACTTAAAAAAATGTGTAAACAATCACATTTTCTGGAAAACAAAGCAGAAACAAAACACATTGAAGATGATTTTTAATAAGGTCACAATATATCATGTCTTACAGCATCTTGTTTCAGCTTTCCCTTTTCAATTAATCTTCTTCTGGAGGCACCTCTGCAAAGTGGTCCCCAGCTGGCACAGCCACAAAGTCATCAAATCTGGAGGCTGGTGGTCACTTCAACTGAGGAGGACGGGCATGTGGTAATGGCTGGAGCGGAATAGTTGGAAAGGTATCAACAACATCAAACACATGGTTTCCATGTATTTGATGCCATTCCATTTGCTCCGTTCCAGCCATTATTATGAGCCGTCCTCCCCTCAGCAGCCTCCACTGTGTTATCCCTAACCATATAGCCTAACCCTAACCTTAAATTAAGACCAAAAAGCTAATTTGTTTTCATACATTTTTACAATATCACCAATTTGGACTTTTCAGCTGACCTATCAAAGGGGGAATCGCTCGGTTCTGCCTCCAGGACAAGACAATAAACGCCAACCTGCCTTTTGCAGATGAGGACACTTGGACAAGAGGGGCTGGACAAAAAAAGTTCAGCTAGTTTCATGGTTGACTCTTTCATGGTAGTAACAAAATGTAATCCAAGACCTCGCTGTATATTATAAGTCATTTTATATTCCTGAATCCTGTTAAACCACATGTAGGGAATTCTCCACATTTTGGGCCAGAGCATCTTGTTTTCCTGTTTGAATAATTAAACTGTCAACATTTTGACCAGACCATCAGTCACAGACATTAGAGCAAACTACTTAAGAAATAACACCATCCAAAGGGCTGTTTACACTCTAATGTGTTGTCCTGACCGTTATTAATAACGTGGATTGTAAACTTTACTTTTTTAGACGGAAAAGTTGTAAATGATAAATGCAGTGAATATGCCTGCTAGGCATGAACAGTACAAAGAGGTCTGTGTTGGAGACTCGGGGAACTTGGTAGGAACAACTGTTGTACATCTCATTAGAACATGTCATGAAGATGGTTCTTGAAATGTTTCAGTAGATACATTACAAACAAAGTATGATAATATATATATATATATGTGTGTGTATAAAAGGTAAAATAGTCATATCTAGGATGGCTTTGCCATAATGTACAGTAAAAAGATTGACCTCTCGTCTGTCCTCCATATTTGAAACATCACCTATCTCACAATAAGCTGCACGGTGTCTATATTAAGACCTGTGTGACTAATATGGACCTTGTGAAAATGTGTCATTACTGTATGTGGGGAGAAATGAGCCATCCTTTAACCCCACAACTTGGATAATAAGATCATCTTTCCTAACCTCATCACAAAAGCCCGTACACAGTAATTGTACACTTTTCACATTCCATGTGTTTTACATTTCCTTTTGGGATCAGTGTGAAATTGAGCATTCTTCCACAACTGTCACACAGTTTACTCACGTGTGGTTTGGGAGACCTGACCTATTATCTGAGCTTGTGCCAGTCAGACAGCGGAAACCTTTACCCCTGCAGCTCTAAGGGGGACTTTTTCACCTCTCAATGCATCTAGACGGATTCTGGTACATCAAGCCCTTAGTGTAAGACCAGCCAATCCAAATGTGTGTCACTGGTGTGACAAACACATGTATTTCAAATGGACTTTGTGCTGATGGTACTGATGGTGAGAAAGCAAACACAGGCCTTGGCACGTCAAATATTTGCCAAAGTCAGTGAATTGGCATGTTGTTGGCTTGCGTCTCCAATCTGCTAGTTTCTCTGAGATGGCTGGTGGACATGCTGGCTTATAAAGGTCTCTGTGTGGCAGACTGCACCTTCTGTCTCCCACAAAACTGTGTTAGCCTGCTGAGCTAAAGCCTAGGTATTAGCTTGAGCCTAGCTAAAGCCTAGGTATCAGCTTGAGCCTAGCTAAAGCCTAGGTAAAGCAAGTCTTCTTTTTCTCAAAGATTGTTACTCATCACGCAATTATGGTTTACAAAATCCTGCTACATTTGCATATAGAAACTATATAAACAAATGTGTCGCAATGTTATTGTTATATTATAACAATAATAATTGTAATATTAAACTTTTCTGCCAATTGTGGAACCCTATGATTGTAAATCTAACAAGTAAAACGTTTCCTTGATTGTGGCTTATTCTGTGACAACAGACAACAGTTAAGTTTGATGTTTATTGTTGAAATGGGTTTCTGTGTAAAGAAACACAGCATATAATTTGCTCAGAATTTTTAGTTTTACACACGTTTTCATCCCCCATACTGGTTTCCTTGTCTAAACGTCTCTAAACTCTCCTCCACCATTCACCACACATCATATTAAATCAACAACTAATTTCCTCATAAACCAACCGTTGCCTTCACATTGCCTTTCTGTGAGTCAACAAAGATACTATTACCTGACTGCTCTATAATTAGCTGTGTTCCTACCTGGAGGCTGCACACACCTTTTCTCCTACCTCCGACTGTATTTCACTGTAATTACAGCCTTAAACTGTCACCCATCCTCCTGCAGTACACAGTGGTGAGAAGTTCATTTATCTGATCCACATTTACCCTCAAGTAAGTCTCAAGTGCAAAAAAGGAAAAAAGCATTTTTAAAGTGACAGTCAGGGATTTAAACAACAAGAAAGTGGGCACCCGAACACCTTTTTGAGTAACATCGAAAGTTTAGTTTTAAGCATATTTTTAAGCTATACAGTGTTGATTTACAATTGCATTGTTTACAAAAAATGGGAATAAAATAACATAAGCTTGTATTTTGAGTTCTGATGGGGTAAGATAAAGAATAAATAACTACACATGTACCAATCCCAGATTGCCCCTTTAAAATGTTCCAGAAGGGTGGAGGGCGTTCTCCTTTTACCAAACATATGGCCTGCAAATAATCCAGTGGAAAAACATATTCAGCTATTTTGGAAGTCGTTTGTGGTCATCCCCATGTTTGCTTTAATAACTGAGCATTCAACCTATTTATTAGATCGAACATAAATATATATATTTTCCCCTGCAGTTAGTTATCACTGAGACTAGTCGTTGGTAATAGATGGAATACTATTCAAAATATATTACGCATACAACTCATCACACAATCATGCATACACAACATACATACATGCACATGCACGGACACATATAGTGCATTCGGAAAGTATTCAGACCCCTTGACATATTCCACATTTTGTTAATTAAGTTACAGCCGTATTCTAAAATAGAATCCCCCCAAAAAAATTAATCGATGTAAACACAATACCCCATCATGACAACACAAAATGCATTAAAAAAATAAACGTAAATATCACATTTACGTCAGTATTCGGACTCTTTACTCAGTACTCTGTTGAAGCACCTTTGGCAGCGATTACAGCCTTGAGTCTTCTTGGGCATGACACTACAAGCTTGGCCCACCTGTATTTGGGGAGTTTCTCCCATTCTTCTCTGTAGATCCTATCATGCTCTGTCAGGTTGGATAGGGAGAATCAATACAAAGCAATTTTTCGGTCTCTTCAGAGATGTTTGATCGGGTTCAAGTCCGGGCTCTGGCTGGGCCATTCAAGGACATTCAGAGACTTGTCCCTAAGCCACTCGTGCGTTGTCTTGGCTGTGTGTAGTCTGAGGTCCTGAGCCCTCTGGAGCAGATTTTAATCAAGGATCTCTCTCTGTACTTTGCTCCGTTCATCTTTCCCTTGATCCTGAATAGTCTCTTAGTCCCTGCCGCTGAAAAACATCCCCACAGCATGATGCTGCAACCACCATGCTTCACCATAGGGATGGTGCCAGGTTTCCACCAGACGTTACACTTGGCATTCAGGCCAAAGAGTTAAATCTTGGTTTCATCTAAGACCAGAGAATCTTGTTTCTCATGTTCTGAGAGTCCTTTAGGTGCCTTTTGGCAAATTCCAAGCAGGCTGTCATGTGCCTTTTACTGATGTCATGACGTTGGCCTGGGTAGGTTTATGACCATCATAAATACCTCTTCCCCCCTTTTTCCTCTCTCTATCCTACTGATGTTGCATTTGCAAACACCTTGGTTAACATAGAGATTCTGGGAACATCAGAAGGTGGAGGGAAATTAACTATATTCTGGTAATTCGACCAATTGAACATATGCAGTGGTACTTAATGAATATGATGTCAGTTCAGTTGTCAACTGAGACATTCTCATCAATGGTAAGAGGACATAAACTCTACAGTGGAAAGTCTACACATCGGAGTTATCGGATTGATATGGAATTGTTGTTCAATTTAAATGTTTGAATATGAAATTATTCGTGATGGGATGAAATGTGATTTTAGCTTCTAAAATGTGAGATTTGGGTTTTCATAAGGTAGGGCTCTGCTCAATCAGTGGTCCGCCCCTGTGAAGGGATATGGGCTATAAAACTTTTCAAACACGTCCTCCTCTCCCTTCCTATATAAGCCCTTGACGACAATATAACCTCCTGTTCCGAGGATGTGAGGACGACGGTCCGATGTCAAAATGGCATAGATAATAACTACAGAATGAAGCCAACATCAGCGTGAGCTTGGTTGTGAATGGTATGAACTTCGAACTCTTATTCACTACAGAAGTGATACCTCCTAGCCGTTGAGTTAGCAACAGCCGCTGCAAACGAGGGTTAGGAAGGAACAGATAGAGTATCCCGTCTATCAACAATGTTACTACAATGTATCCAATTGACCACCATAGACATTCTTCAAAGGACAAAGGACTCGGTTTGGCAACACGGCCTTCAATCTACCACCAACCTACCGAAGCGCAGCTCAGAGTAAATATTTATTGCATTTTCCTTTTCCAAATGGGCGGTAATTTAGAATGCATAAGATACTGTATTTACCATAGCACAGCTTCACCCTTTGTTCCTCAGTCTTCCCGCTCTTTCACTCAAACCCAGTCCCCTTTCTTTTGTGTAACAAGCGTGTCCAATCAATTTAACTAACCACAGGTGTAGAAAAACTTCAATGGAAACAGGATGTACCTGAGCTCAATGTACAGTCTCAAAGCAAAGGGTCTGAATACTTATGTAAATAAGGTATTTCAGTTTTATATTTTTTTATACATTTGCTAACATTTCTATCTGTTTTCACTTTGTCATTATGAAGGTATTGTGTGTTGATTGATGAGGGAAAAAAATAAGGCTGTAATGTAACAAAAGTCTACGGGTCTGAATACTTTCCAAATGTACTGTACACACACACACACACACACACACACACACACACACACACACACACACACACACACACACACACACACACACACACACACACACACACACACACACACACACACACACAATCACAATCTCCCCCCACCCACCCACACACAAACACTATTGTGTTTTTCCAGTTTTTGTCCTCCAGACAGTCTAGTGTAGTGGGCGTGGTGACAGGTGTTCTGCAGGGTCTGTTATGAACTCTCTCTGCTCTCTCATGCTAACACTAAGAAGAGATACGCATGTTCCAGACGGCTGTTGTGAATGAATCATTCCTTTGCTGTTTCCTGGACTGGTAATCCTGTTTATTTTTCTTCACATTCCCCTTATAGATGTCCTAAAATGTACACCGTGCAGCATACTTTAGGTGTTACCCAGCAATGATCTGATGCATAGAGCATACACGTTTCTCCCCAATCCTGGGCACGAGGAGGTAAAGGAACTCTGTATCTAAGCGGAGAGATACTGAGTGTAGCTGCTATGTGTCCAGTGTGACAGGCTGGTTTCAAGATGTCATGCAGACACTCCCAGGGCTACACATGTTTTGCTGGTGGCATTCACTACGTTCCCCTGCTATTTGACAGGAAAACCCCAGCTTGTCATATATACGTTTCTCTTGTAAAAATATATATAAAAAAACTTTTTTAAGTCATCATTTTCTATTCTTTATGGCTGTCTTTGCCAGTAGGCACTATACAGACATGGAGCTCTGATTACTGTAGATTGATAGGAACCATGTCACCAGGTGTAAACTGGGTGTTGAACAGGTGTCCTGGGTGTTGAACAGGTGTCCGTGTAGCTCTGATTACTGTAGATTGATAGGAACCATGTCACCAGGTGTAAACTGGGTGATGAACAGCTGTCCGTGTAGCTCTGATTACTGTAGATTGATAGGAACCATGTCACCAGGTGTAAACTGTGTGTGTGTGTGTGTGTGTGTGTGTGTGTGTGTGTGTGTGTGTGTGTGTGTGTGTGTGTGTGTGTGTGTGTGTGTGTGTGTGTGTGTGTGTGTGTGTGTGTGTGTGTGTGTGTGTGTGCTTGCGTGTTTCTGCTCCATACTCCCCCATAGACCTCCATACTGCTCCATACTCCTCCATACTCCTCCATACTCCTCCATACTGCTCCATACTCCTCCATACTGCTCCATAGTCCTCCATACTCCTCCATACTCCTCCATACTCCTCCATACTGCTCCATAGTCCTCCATACTCCTCCATACTCCTCCATACTCCTCCATACTGCTCCATAGTCCTCCATACTCCTCCATACTCCTCCATACTGCTCCATACTCCCCCATAGACCTCCATAGTCCTCCATACTGCTCCATAGTCCTCCATACTGCTCCATAGTCCTCCATACCTCCATAGTCCTCCATACTGCTCCATAGTCCTCCATACTCCTCCATACTCCTCCATACTGCTCCATACTCCCCATAGACCTCCATAGTCCTCCATACTGCTCCATAGTCCTCCATACTGCTCCATAGTCCTCCATACTCCTCCATAGTCCTCCATACTGCTCCATACTGTTCCATACTGCTCCATAGTCCTCCATACTGCTCCATAGTCCTCCATACTGCTCCATACTGTTCCATACTGCTCCATAGTCCTCCATAGTCCTCCATACTGTCCATACTGCCTCCATAGTCCTCCATAGTCCTCCATACTGCTCCATACTGTTCCATACTGCTCCATAGTCCTCCATACTGCTCCATACTGTTCCATACTGCTCCATAGTCCTCCATAGTCCTCCATAGTCCTCCATAGTCCTCCATACTGCTCCATACTGCTCCATACTGTTCCATACTGTTCCATAGTCCTCCATACTGCTCCATACTGTTCCATACTGCTCCATAGTCCTCCATACTGCTCCATAGTCCTCCATACTGCTCCATAGTCCTCCATAGTCCTCCATACTGCTCCATTCTGTCCATACTGCTCCATAGTCCTCCATACTCCCCATACTGCCTCCATACTGCTCCATACTCCTCCATACTGCTCCATACTCCTCTATAGTCCTCCATACTCCTCCATACTGTCCATACTCCTCCATACTCCTCCATAGTCCTCTATACTCCTCCATAGTCCTCCATACTCCTCCATAGTCCTCTATACTCCTCCATAGTCCTCTATACTCCTCCATAGTCCACCATACTCCTCCATAGTCCTCTATACTCCTCCATAGTCCTCTATACTCCTCCATAGTCCTCCATACTGCTCCATAGTCCTCCATACTCCTCCATACTCCTCCATACTGCTCCATAGTCCTCCATACTCCTCCATAGTCCTCCATACTGCTCCATACTGTCCCATACTGCTCCATAGTCCTCCATAGTCCTCCATAGTCCTCCATACTGCTCCATACTGTTCCATACTGCTCCATAGTCCTCCATACTGCTCCATACTGTTCCATACTGCTCCATAGTCCTCCATAGTCCTCCATAGTCCTCCATAGTCCTCCATACTGCTCCATACTGCTCCATACTGTTCCATACTGCTCCATAGTCCTCCATACTGCTCCATACTGCTCCATAGTCCTCCATACTGCTCCATAGTCCTCCATACTGCTCCATAGTCCTCCATAGTCCTCCATACTGCTCCATTCTGTTCCATACTGCTCCATAGTCCTCCATAGTCCTCCATACTGCTCCATAGTCCTCCATACTGCTCCATACTGCTCCATACTGTTCCATACTGCTCCATAGTCCTCCATACTGCTCCATACTGTTCCATACTGCTCCATACCCTCCATACTGCTCCATAGTCCTCCATACTCCTCCATAGTCCTCCATAGTCCTCCATACTGCTCCATTCCTCCATACTCCTCCATAGTCCTCCATACTCCTCCATAGTCCTCCATACTCCTCCATAGTCCTCTTCATACTCCTCCATAGTCCTCTATACCTCCATAGTCCTCTATACTCCTCCATAGTCCTCCATACTCCTCCATAGTCCTCTATACTCCTCCATAGTCCTCCATACTCCTCCATAGTCCTCCATACTCCTCCATAGTCCACCATACTCCTCCATAGTCCTCTATACTCCTCCATAGTCCTCTATACTCCTCCATAGTCCTCTATACTCCTCCATAGTCCTCTATACTCCTCCATAGTCCTCCATACTCCTCCATAGTCCTCTATACTCCTCCATAGTCCTCTATACTCCTCCATAGTCCTCCATACTCCTCCATAGTCCTCTATACTCCTCCATAGTCCTCCATACTCCTCCATAGTCCTCTATACTCCTCCATAGTCCACCATATTGCTCCAACCTCCTTCATAGTCCTCCATAGTCCTCCATACTCCTACATACTGCTCTCCCTCCAGCTGGGGGCCATTTGGGAAGTGTTCTAGATCATGGATACAGACAATACAAACGTTTCCATGGAGAGAAATTACATTTTGACTCTCTATTTTCTATTTTTAATAGGGTCAGACTGCGGCAAAAAAATGTTACCTTACCAATAACACTGAGGGAATGCTCCGGAAACGTTACACACCGACTTGGAACAATCTGGATGAACTCCCACACTCTGTTGGTCTGTGACTGTGTTTTACAGGAAGTCTTATATATTGGTTGGAGTCTTTCCTTCATCGCCCTCCAGTGTAATACCACCACATGGTGTCGGCAGGCGTTGAAGGTGATGACGTTGGTGCTTTTCAGGGCCTGCTTGTGGCCGTCTTAATCTCTCGCTATTAATATGACACAGGAGTCATATTTTATATGCAGGGGTCAGAGTTCACAAGGGAGGTGCAGGAGTTCCGGTGCTTTGAGGCATTTGTCGGAGGACAGATCTCCCCGACCTTCCTCACACATCCACATCCTCCTCTCCCCCTCCTCACACACTCACGTCCTCCCACAGGTTTGACCTATGACCTATGACTGCTGGGGCCCCTGGCCTCCACGTCCCCTCAGCGTCCCCTATTGATTCCTGGCGATGAACTTGACTCTAGGGGCCTCTGGGGACCACAGGGACAACAATGAAAGGGACATTGTCCCCTCTCTCAGAGATAAATTCCCCAACCAAACAATAGCTTTGCACTTTCCCTTATTCACCCTATTCATTAAAACCAGCCACTTATCTTGAGCTGTCCTGGTTCTTTTTCAGCAACTGATTCATGAGTGGGAAGTGAGGGGTAGTGCATGCATTTCCTGTCCATGGGAGAAGACAAGGCCTATTTACTCAGACTAATAGCCGGATGATGAGAACTATATGTGAGTGAGACATCATATGCCCTCATTATGAAACCTGACCAATGATGCTGCAGATTGGGGCCTGAACACATAATGAATGAACACATTATGAATGAACACATTATGAATGGAATGACTGTTGGAAACATTTACACATTATAGAGAATACTTTAAGGACTCCAAATACACAGTGTCTGTACTCCTTTTTAAGACATTGAAATTGGTGAATACTGTTACATCCAATAATGACGTATAGTATATATGACATCATTAGAGAAACAAATTGTGCTGTTTAATTTATCAAATGGCTGAGCAGCACTCTATTGTAAAGTACTGCAATGTAAAATAACAGATATTTGGAAGAAAAGGGACAGATATGGATTTGAAATGTTAAACCAATTACTTCAGATCATTATTGATTAGACACTGCATCTCACGGGAAAGACCTCAACCTTTTCACTTAGTGTTACCAGGATCAATTTAATTAGGGGCTCTATTCAATCCACATTGTGGAAGTTCAGCTTTACAGAGTGAGAGAAATTTAAAGGCAATGTTCCCGCTTTTAGCGCAGACATCATTCACGGTGAACGCTGCATATGAACGCTGAATCACATGTCTATTGCGGAATCTGTAACGCTTCAGTGAAACAGACTGAATAGAGCCCTCAGGCACACAACAGAACACGCTTCAAAGTGTATTACAATACAAAAACAATGTCAAGTTCTTATTGGACAAGTCCAGGTAGTCCCTCTGTTTCAGTCCTGTTGCCTAATAAACATGACCCAGGTCATTATGGGCCTTCATCACAGCTGTTTGACCTAGGCTACCAATGGTCAGTTCCCCAGTTAGACCCACTCTCTTTTATTTACTGTTATCCTGCTGTTACAACCCCCCCCTGTTACAACCCCCGGACCTGCCTACCAAAGGTCAGTTCCCCAGTTAGACCCACTCTCTTTTATTTACTGTTATCCCCTGTTACAACCCCCGGACCTGCCTACCAAAGGTCAGTTCCCCAGTTAGACCCACTCTCTTTTATTTACTGTTATCCCCCTGTTACAACCCCCGGACCTGCCTACCAAAGGTCAGGTTAGACCCACTCTCTTTTATTTATACTGTTATCCCCCTTACAACCCCGGACCTGCCTACCAAAGGTCAGTTCCCCAGTTAGACCCACTCTCTTTCCCCTGTTATTTAGTTCCCCAGTTAGACCCACTATTTACTGTTATCCCCCTGTTACAACCCCCCGGACCTGCCTACCAAAGGTCAGTTCCCCAGTTAGACCCACTCTCTTTTATTTACTGTTATCCTGCTGTTACAACCCCCGGACCTGCCTACCAAAGGTCAGTTCCCCAGTTAGACCCACTCTCTTTTATTTACTGTTATACCCCTGTTACAACCCCCGGACCTGCCTACCAAAGGTCAGTTCCCCAGTTAGACCCACTCTCTTTTATTTACTGTTATCCCCCTGTTACAACCCCCCCTGACCTGCCTACCAAAGGGCTTTGGAGGGGTAACTGCCTGGCTCTCTGGAATGTGGTTCCAAGTCCAGGTGTCAAACCCACCCACAAATCTACCACAGACTCCGATGCTATTAGCCATTGTGGCTTGCCAAACAACTAGTTTATCCTTTGGGATCCTGTCTTCAAAAGGCAAGGGCTTAAGAGCTGTTCTTGGAAGCCTTTAGCACTACAATGAATATAAGATGATTATTAATTCTGTGTGGCTCAGTTGGTTAGAGCTTTGTCCAGGCAAGATTGAGGGTTCAATTCCTGCAGGGATCACGAACACATGCTACAACTGTAAGGCTGTTTTGATAGTTATGATCTATCTTTTGTGGAATACAACCCTTAAAGAAAGTCTATATCTGGGGCCAAGCAGGTGAAATCATTATGCAGCCACGGTGCTTAGTACAAACTAGATGGCCCTCTTTTTATCTTGTATTCGTTTTGTGTAACCCTTTTAATCTTTCATTCCTGCTTCTGTGTCCGTTTGGACAGATACCAGAAGACAGAGGCGTATGTGGCGGCCAGCTGTGGCTGACAACACGTTACTTTCTGTATTAGAAAGAGACACAAGGTCAAGGGGAGACAGTCTGCACATGAAACACTTATCTCTGTTTGGTAAAACAACAATGATTAGAGACCGTAGCTTCTTCAGCAAAACGTCTCTGCAGACTCAGCATTTTGCATTGATATAGTTTCATATAATTTCTCGTTTTATTTAAAGCACATTTACAACATTGTAAGAGTTGTTGTCTTCATAATGATATAGTATTTGGTGGCAATCCCTTTCAGGTTGGAAGATGTCAAATTGTGAACTGTGTAATTCTTTATGCGGTATTCTAACATTTAACATGCAGTACAGTAATGACATTGTATTGAGAGGTGTGATTCTAACGGGTAAGAAGTATGTGTTCAGTCCTGCTTGGGGTCAGAGTAGGACGTTCCAGTTCCAGACGAAGCATCGAAGGTGATTTGTGAGTCTGTTCTAATCACGGGAAGTCTCTCTTGTTCCAGGGAAAACATATTCTTTCATCTGTATATTTCCATTAGTGAAACCAAAGGGGTCTCCCATGGTAATTAGTGAAGGTAAGTATTTCATGATGTACTTCCAACAACATTGGCTTTTAATGAAGCGTACATTCTCCTACTGTTCCATAGGCTAATGTTGATTTGATTTGTTTATTGTAATGATTTGGGGAGTGTTTACACCAGTAGAAATCAGTGAATTTACTTTCTAATTGGCTACCATTGGTCCTGAGGTAAAAGACACAGTGTATTTTCATTTTCATAGGTCGGCATTGGAATCATTATTTCTTTCTAATTAAGGTGAAACATAAAGTGGCTAATTAGGCCATCTCGTGTTACAGTCTTTCCCATGTGGAGTGTTTCTGCTGGTGATTACTAGACACTACATTCCAGTTGAAATGATGATTAATCAATGTATTTGGACATTTAGAATTACATGACTTTTAACATTTATTGAAAAAAACAGAAACTATTTTGGCCTTGATTGGCATGGAATGGGAGTGGAACACATTTGCCTTTGGATGCAATGTAGTGCATTGCACACACACACACACACACACACACACACACACACACACACACACACACACACACACACACACACACACACACACACACACACACACACACACACACACACACACACACACACACACACACACACACACACACACACACACACACACACACACACACACACACACACACACACACACACACACACCACAGCCCCAGATGTGAGAGCCTGTGTGTGAGGGCAGAATGTGAGGGACTCTGTAACAAACCGTGGGGACACAGAGGGGCTCAGTGTCCTGAGCTGCCAGAACACTGCCTTTCACAGCCACTAAATCCACCAGCTTGAGACGACTGGAAAAATATGAAGTCCCCCCGGCCCGACACTCTGGTCTGGTCATCCCATAGCTCCAGCAATAATACGAGGCACACTAGATTAATAAAAGCTACAAAAGAAACAAGTGGCCGTATTACTAACAACCTTAGAGCTGATGAATGTGTCTATGACCTCTACACATTACCATTATTGTTAAATAGCTTAAAACTAAAACGTGCGATTCCTACTGGACAATTTCAGTGATTACCTCCCTGTTTCACTCCATTTCTGACTGTTTTATCCTCTTTGGTGCCTAATGACCATGACCCTGTTGTACGTCAGTCAGAAGGACACGAGGTAGACAAAACAGAGACTAGACCGAGGTGGAGTCACCTGTTTATACCTGCCCTTAACATGCGTCCTTTTTCCTGATCTGGTCCTGAACATGACCCGATCTTGTCTGTTTACACTTACAGTATAAGATCTGATCCCAATGAGTCTTTTAGTCGTCTACACAATCAGAATGTGGACAAGATCAGGGCACAAGCTGTATGCTAGAACCAGGTCTAAACAGGGCTAGAGTGTCAAAACTAACCACACTGCAGACCTGACTGATATAAAATAACACAACAAAAACACTTTGCAGAGCTTAGTTAGAGCGTGAATCTTGTCAGAACGTTTAAATATGTAGATTTGCATGCCATTAGATGTATTGAATATGATTGAGATTCAACCAAAGAAACATTCTGATTTGATGCCTTATGATGAGGGTAAACAGCAACACCCAAGAATGTACACCAGTTGTAACATTTTTCAATTCATGTTGCTCTTTTATATATAAAAAAAACCTGATGTGTTTCAACATCATTATTTATCAAAACGTACATGTGTGGTTTGGCACATTCAGCAAAAATGATGTTACACTCCGATGAGCGATACTCATTCTGATTCAACCTCTCCCACTTCAAACTTTCGCACACTTCCCTGTCTAAACAGCCAATCAGGATCCATTTAGACGAGGATGGCTTGGAACAGGAACTGACAGGTCCTGGCTGAGGTGTTCCAACCTACAAAGTCCACATGTGGAGCCATGGAAGACTTCATCAGGCCACAGCTGAAATCCACACTGTGGTTTGCATAAAGCCATAGACACATGCTGATTAGCGGTAGTGCAGCCGGTTGCAGACGTGCAGGATGAGGGTGTCGGGTCCCATTGGCTAATGGACAGAGAGTGAAGTCACATCTCCAGAGTCTGAGATGATGGAACGTTCTCTGTGTGGATGAAATATGCCTCTGCAGCAGCGACTTTTCCTGTCACATACTACGTGTTATGACTATCCATAGGATTTCTCACTTTCGTTTACACCTCTTTAGAACATACAGACAACGATATACCTATAGACATTTTGTCTATAATTGTAAAGTGTAGGGTGCTGTGTAAGTGATGACAAGTCACTGTCTTTTGCAGAAAATGATATCATTATGATGCAACTTCCACAGTTTTATAGAGAATGATATCATTATGATGCAACTTCCACAGTTTTATAGAGAATATGATATCATTATGATGCAACTTCCACAGTTTTATAGAGAATGATATCATTATGATGCAACTTCCACAGTTTTATAGAGAATGATATCATTATGATGCAACTTCCACAGTTTTATAGAGAATGATATCATTATGATGCAACTTCCACAGTTTTATAGAGAATGATATCATTATGATGCAACTTCCACAGTTTTATAGAGAATGATATCATTATGATGCAACTTCCACAGTTTTATAGAGAATGATATCATTATGATGCCATTTCCACAGTTTTATAGTGACTTAGATGTCAGCACATTTTCTAAATTGATGAGAAAATCAAGTTATGTTATTTTGAGTACTCTTTTGTTGAGTCGTTATAATGCCTGAGTGTCATGGCTTCAAATGACGCTAGCAAACTAGCAACAGCACAGATCAATGGCAGACGATAACAAGAACCAGTCTCGCTCCTACAAGATAAATGCGTGGTTACTTAGCGACCGGTTCTGTTAGTATGTTCTGCATTATTTGTATTTATCTTATGTAAACGCTGGCTCTTGACCATGGCTCTGCTGCCAGATCACCTTTCAGAAGCCCTGCAATTTCAGTGTCCTGCTTTCCACGCTTGGATTAGCGTGTTTTAAACAAGCTGGGCTCTGGGCTTCGTGACGCCATTCGAATCCCAATCATTGTTGAGGGCCCAATCAGACACGTCCAATTCAAAACACTCTGTTTTGTTATACAACGCTGTGATGCAATTCATTCTTGTTCACCACTCTCATTGTCTCAAAATTGAATGAATTGATTGCAGTTTATTTTCTGAGGTGGCTCACATAATTTCAGCAAGTTATAAATTTGTAAGAAATTCTGTCATTTATTTTATGCTGAAAAACACTGAAAGATCAGGTAATGATTATGATCATTCTGTTATGGTTATGGTTATTGAGAAGGCATTTTGCTGGTTAGTTATTGGACCAGGATGCTGACAGTATTTCTTGTATCATTTGTCATATTATTACTGTTGTCTTGTCTTAAGATATTGCAGTTGACTGAATGCTGTATTATATCCTGTTCAGCTGAAATCCTAATGAAAATGTAATACTTTTCTTAAAACCTACTCTGAAATGTACTCTTAACAACCTTGGTAAACATAATAAATGGTTGAAGTAGAGAAACCCCCCCCCCAAAAAAAGTTTCAAGGAATGCTTCAAAAGGAACTATTTCTGAACAGCATATCCAACAATTACATCTGCAATTTGTCATCGCAATGTCTTTTCTGCAGTGGCCCAGTAGACTACGTCCAACGAGCTGCATCTCCACTGCCTAATGCACAGAGGCACCATACTGGCGAGCCACTGCTTCACTGCTAACACTTCCACCTTTTAAAGGTAGCCGATCCAAATGAGCTCGAACTTCAAAACCCCTCGTTTACAGAAAATACAAGTAAGCCTACTGGGGTGAAGTATGACTCTCAAAACAAAAACAACCAAAATATGTTCAGAAAGCCCCTGTTTACCTTTTGCATTTCGCCCAATTTGTCTCAATTGCCCAGTCAGGTCACTGTAACAGTATGTGTCCTGTCAGAACGCAGGCAGAATATGACACTTGATCCGTTTGGAATGTCTTGAAGTTGTGTTCTCTTTCCATGGCGCCACACTCAGCCTGCATGAACATTTAATACATCAACTTGTATTTACACTTCTGGTGTGCATCCTGAATGGCACCTGACTCCCTAGTTTGTGCACTTCTTTTCACCAGTGCCAGATGTTCCCTGGTCAAAGGGCAATAAATAGGAATACACAAAAAAAGGTGCTCTCTAGTACCTAAAAGGGCCATTTGGCTGTCCCCATAGGAGAGCCCTTTGAAGAACCATTTTTGGTTCCAGTTAGAACTCGTTTGGGTTCCATGAAGAATCCTTCATGAAACCAAAAACGGTTCTACCTGGAGCCAAATATGGTTCTCCTGTGGGGACAGCTAAAGAACCATTTTGGAACCCTTTTTTTCTAAAAGAGTAGCGTGCCATTTGGGACCCACAATAGTTTTTGCTTTAACTTGGAGAGAAACAGTCGGCCTATGTATATGTCAATGGTTTTAATTATCATTGAATAGCAATATAGCAGCCTTGCCAGGAAAGCTTGGCATGTGTTTGGTTTGCTCAAGGTTCAACACAACAGCCCCGTAAAAACAGTCTATTTACGATCCAGTAATTACCATCAAAGGACATTCTCTATCATTTCTGCGGTGTGTTTAAAATGTCTGCCAGTGTCGCTTTCTCAAATGGAAAAGGTCATGATCTCTGAGACATGTTATAGTAGATAAATAAGAAAGCCTCTCATAATTTGAACGATTCAGCTGAGCCATATAAATGATTCAGCTGAGCCAATGATTCAGCTGAGCCATATAAATGATTCAGCTGAGCCATATGATTCAGCTGACCAATAAATGATTCAACTGAGCCATATAAACAATTCAGCTGAGCCATATATATGATTCAGCTGTGCCATATAAACAATTCAGCTGAGCCATATATGAATGAATCAAATCGGATTTTCATTTCCATACCTATATGTATTTTGTATCACAATTTGTGTTCAGCAAAGAGGTGAGAAATATAACTCAGGAGGACCCCTGTTTTGGTTGACTTTCCCTTATTTCACTGGAACATCCTCCAGGGTTTTAGGATGTTTACTAAAACCCAAAGCATGACCGTTTTAGTAAACCCACCACAATCCATCCATCTTCCAATAGCAAACGAACAAATGAGTCTGTTTCCACCGAGGGACTCTAAGACAGAGTGTGGAGGGCGTCCAGAATACTTCAATGGATACAGGGTGTTTGGGCTGCCTGTGTTTGATAGTTGACAGACACGGCCTCAACATCATCCCCACAACGGTACAAGGAACATATGGTCCGGCTCCATTTCACCTAAAATCACTTGTTATTTCGCTACGGGACCTGAAAAAGCAGTTTGATGCTTCCCACAGCTATTTCTTCTGAGTCTATTCTGGGAATGAGATGCCCACCTTTACTTCTCCAAAATGGTGCAACATAACAACGTTTCATATGGATGAAACACCCAACACTGCCCCTGCCCCCTTCCTTGTTAACAAAGTGTGAACAAATCCTACCCATGTAGTTGAAAGACAACAACTCATTGTTTGTGGTTTCAAACACTAATTAACAAGTGGAGTCTGGTCCAGGTAGGAAGAAGAGAATGGACCTCCCTTGTGAATTCGTGAAAGCTTTAAAATAATCAAGCAAATGAGCAAACGCTATTACAGTACCAGTCAAATGTTTGGACACACCTACTCATTTCAGGGTTTTTCTTTATTTTGACATTTACATACATTTACATTTAAGTCATTTAGCAGACACTCTTATCCAGAGCGACTTACAAATTGGTGCATTCACCTTATGACATCCAGTGGAACAGCCACTTTACAATAGTGCATCTAAATCTTTTAGGGGGGTGAGAAGGATTACTTATCCTATCCTAGGTATTCCTTAAAGAGGACTATTTTCTACATTGTAGAATAATAATGAAGAAATCAAATGAAATAACACATGGAATCATGTAGTAACCAAAAAAGTGTTAAACAAATCAAAATATATGTTGTATTTTTCAAAGTAGCCACCCTTTGCCTTGATGACAGCTTTGCATACTCTTGGCATTCTCTCAACCAGCTTCATGAGGTAGTCACCTGGAATGCATTTCAATTAACAGGTGTGGCTTGGTAAAAGTTAATTTGTGGGATTTCTTTCCTCCTTAATGCGCTTGAACCAATCAGTTGTGTTGTGACAAGGTAGGGGTGGATAGCCCTATTTGGTACAATACCAAGTCCATATTATGTCAAGAACAGCTCAAATGAGCAAAGAGAAATGACAGTCCATCATTACTTTAAGAGAAGAAGGTCAGTCAATTCTGAAAATTTCAAGTGCTATGATGAAACTGTCTCTCATGAGGACTGCCACAGGAAAGGAAGACCCAGAGTTACCTCTGCTGCAGAGGATACAGTCATTACAGTTACCAGCCTCAGAAATTGCAGCCCAAATAAATTATTCACAGAGTTCAAATAACAGGCACATATCAACATCAACTGTTCAGAGGAGACTGCGTGAATCAGGCCTTCATGGTTGGATTGCTGCAAAGAAACCTCTACTAAAGGACACCAATGATAAGAAGAGACTTGCTTGGCCAAGAAACAGGAGCAATGGACATTAGACCGATGGAAATCTGTCCTTTGGTTTTATGAGTCCCTGTTAGTGAGAATTTCTCCTTAGCCAATATAATCCATCCAGCTGACAGATGTGGCAATTCAAGATACTGATAAATAAACAGCATGGTCATTATTCAAGTGCACCTTGTGCTCGGGACTATAAAAGGCCAATCAAAAATGTGCAGTTTTGTCACACAGCACAGATGTCTCAAGTTTTGAGGAGCTTTCAATTGGCGTGCTGACTGCAGGAATGTCCACCAGAGCTGTTGACAGAGAATGGAATGTTCATTTCAATGTCATTTTAGAGAATTTGTTAGTACGTCCAACCGGCCTCTCAACCGTGCACCACATGTATGTCGTTGTGTGGGCGAGCGGTTTGCTGATGTCAACAGTGTGAACAACATTGTCCCATGGTGGCAGTGGGGTTATGTTATGGGCAGGCATAAGTACAGACAACAAACCTAATTGCACATTATCGATGGCAATCAGCCGCCATCACCTCATGTTTACAGCATGATAATGCACGGCCCCATGTCACAAGGATCTGTCCACATTTCCTGGGATTTGAAAATGGCCCAGTTCTTCCATGGCTGCATACTTACCAGACATGTCACCCATTGAGCATGTTTGGGATGCTCTGGATCAGCATGTTTCAGTTCCCGCCAATATCCAGGAATTTCCCACAGCCATTGGAGAGGAGTAGGGACAACATTCAGGCCAAAATCAACAGCCTGCTCAACTCTATGTAAAGGAGATGTGCTGCGCTGCGTGAGGTAAGTGGTGGTCTGTGACCAACAGATGCATATCTGTATTCCCAGTCATGTGAAATCTATAGATTAGGGGCTAATGAATGTATGTCAATTGACTGATTTCCTTAATTTAACTGTAACTCAGAAAAATCTTTGAAATTGTTGCATGTTGAGTTTATATTTCTGTTCAGTACAGTATTTATAGAGTTTATATTATTGTTATACATACAGTATATCACCAATTCACCCATATACACCAAAACACTTTTCTCTCTCTAAGTGAATCCCCCTTGGGAGAAAGGGATGTGGGTTACTCATTCTGAGCAGAGCATGAGGTCCTGAGATGTTGGTTGACCTCAGTGCCGGCGCTGCTCTCTTTCCTCTGTAGATAAGCTCCGATTACAGGGACACACTTCACTGCTTCTGAAGGAGGGAGGTCGTACTGAACTTCTCTAGCTGTAAGTGGGTGAATGACTGGACAAGTGCCAAGGGAAAAGGAGGGAAGGTCTGGCAGGCTGGTGGGCAAACTGACAGGTTAGTACACTGGAGCTCCATACTCCTGGTCCTAGACCTGTTTATTCTCTATGACCAACTCCCCGATATGTTTGTGCTGTATAGCCAATGCGTGTGGGAGTTACTTAAACAGCAATAACTGATCTGGGACCAGTCCACCATGCATGTGGATGGGAGTGATTATTACGGATAAGGGGGACTTGGCCCGATGCATCATGAGAACACTCAGGAAGCAAGCAAATAAACACATAACATGACATCTACATCCACATAATGATGTACGTCTGTGCTACCCTATAAACAAGGCACTTGTTTCCCTCCAAATCGGAGGAAAGATCAACTGCATTATGGGTAATAAATCACAGTATCTGATTAAGGACAGGTTGGTGACATCATTCACAGTCGATTTCCAGCAGCCATTCAGGCTTTGATTGGGACAATAAATCTCCTCTTGTCTGTCTGTTTTGAGCTGCCTCTCTGGCTCTCTCTGCCTCTCTGTCTCTCTC
This sequence comes from Oncorhynchus keta, assembly GCF_023373465.1. Lineage (NCBI taxonomy): Eukaryota > Metazoa > Chordata > Actinopteri > Salmoniformes > Salmonidae > Oncorhynchus > Oncorhynchus keta. Next base: position 49,958 of record NW_026280722.1, on the reverse strand, counting down.
TGCCTCTCTGTCTCTCTCTCTCTCTCTCTGCCTCTCTGTTTCTTTCTGAATCTCTCTGCATCTCTGTCTCTCTCTCTGTCTCTCTCTGCCTCTCTGTGCCTCTCTGTCTCTCTGCCTCTGTGCCTCTCTCTCTCTGCCTCTCTGTCTCTTACTGTATCTCCCTGCCTCTCTGTCTCTCTCTGCCTCTCTGTCTCTCTCTCTCTCTCTCTGCCTCTCTGTTTCTTTCTGAATCTCTCTGCCTCTCTGTCTCTCTCTCTGTCTCTCTCTGCCTCTCTGTGCCTCTCTGTCTCTCTGCCTCTGTGCCTCTCTCTCTCTCTGCCTCTCTGTCTCTTTCTGTATCTCTCTGCCTCTCCTTCTCTCTCTGCCTCTCTGCCTCTTTCTGTATCTCTCTGCCTCTCTGTGCCACTCGTTGCCTCTCTGTCTCACTCTCTCTCAATGTGTCTCTCCACCTCTGTCTCTCTCTGCCTCTCTGTCTTTCTCTACTTCTCTGCCTCTCTCTCTCTGCCTCTCTGTGCCTCTGCCTCTCTCTCTGCCTCTCTGTGCCTCTCTTTCTCTCTCTCAATGTGCCTCTCTGTCTCTCTCTCAATGTGACTCTCTGTCTGTCTCTCTCTGCTTCTCTGTCTCTCTCTCTGCCTCTCACTGTCTCTCACTGTCTCTCACTGCCTCTCACTGCCTCTCTGTCCCTCACTGCCCCTCACTGCCTCTCACTGCCTCTGTCCCTCTCTGTCCCTCTCTGTCCCTCTCTCTCTCTCTCTCTCTCTCTCTCTCTCTCTCTCTCTCTCTCTCTCTCTCTCTCTCTCTTTCTCTCTCTCTCTTTTGTGGGCAGTGAGCACATAACCTGTCTTCTCTTGAGAGCCAGGTCTGCCTACGGCGGCCTTTCTCAATAGCAAGGCTATGTTCACTGAGTCTGTACATAGTCAAATCTTTTCTCAAGTTTGGGTCAGTCACAGTGGTCAGGTATTCAGCCACTGTGTACTCTCTGTTTAGGGCCAAATATCATTCTAGTTTACAATTTTTTGTTGTTAATTCTTTCCAATGTGTCAAGTAATTATCTTTTTTGTTTCTCATGGTGTGGTTAGGTCTAATTGTGTTGCTGTCCTGGGGCTCTGTGGGGTCTGTTTGTGTTTGTGAACAGAGCCCCAGGACCAGCTTGGTTAATGAACTCTTCTCTGTCTGTCTGTCTGTCTGTCTGTCTGTCTGTCTGTCTGTCTGTCTGTCTGTCTGTCTGTCTGTCTGTCTGTCTGTCTGTCTGTCTGTCTGTCTGTCTGTCTCTGTCTGTCTCTCTGTCTGTCTCTCTGTCTGTCTCTCTCTCTGTCTTGTTCACACTCATACACTCTCTATCTCAATTCAATGGGCTTTTTGGCCTGTGAAACATATTCACATTGCCAAAGCAAGAGAAATAGATCATTGCTGTCCCAGTTGCTGTCCTGGGGCTCTGTGGGGTCCGTTTGTGTTTGTGAACAGAGCCCCAGGACCAGCTTGGTTAGGGAACTCTTCTCTGTCTGTCTGTCTGTCTGTCTGTCTGTCTGTCTGTCTGTCTGTCTGTCTGTCTCTCTCGGTCTCTCTCTCTCTCTCGGTCTCTCTGTCTCTGTCTCTCTGTTTCTCTGTCTCTCTGTCTCTGTCACTCTGTCTCTGTGTCTGTCTCTGTGTCTCTCTGACTCTGTCTCTGTCTCTGCCTGTGTCTCTGTGTCTCTGTGTCTCTCTGTCTGTCTCTCACTCTCTCACTATCTCTCATAAACACGGTGAGGGTGTGGAGTGTGTGTGTGTAAGGTGGGGGGGGCTCAGTGACAGGTGCATTTTCTAATGGCTTCACCATACATAGTCCGACCCAGCAGGGGATATCCTCCCCCTTCACACCTAACCCTATTAAACCCCAGCTCTGCCCTAATCTTCCCCCGTCTTCTCTACACGTCACTAAACATCAGACATGATAATAATCACATTATTATCATAAATGCTAAACAATTCCTTTCAGGGTATTGGAAACTTCAAAGTATGTCAAATATATATATTTCACGTTGTATTTATCTTTTTAACAACACATCAATACCAGTCAGTCAAATTGTCCCTTAAATTGACCCAAATTGACCCTTAAATTAGCCCAACTTTAACCAGGAAGTGAGTATTCTTCCACTGTAGGTGTTTTAACGCAGGTGATTCGGGCTCTGAGAGGCTGGCAATGTGGTGTGGTGGCAGGCAAGGCTGCCAGGCGGGTAGGATGGGAGGTGGGGGTGGTGCGGAGTGGTTGGTGCAGGCCAGGCTGCCAGGCGGGTAGGATGGGAGGTGGAGGTGGTGCGGAGTGGTTGGTGCAGGCCAGGCTGCCAGGCGGGTAGGATGGGAGGTGGGGGTGGTGCGGAGTGGTTGGTGCAGGCCAGGCTGCCAGGCGGGTAGGATGGAAGGTGGAGGTGGTGCGGAGTGGTTGGTGCAGGCCAGGCTGCCAGGCGGGTAGGATGGGAGGTGGGGGTGGTGCGGAGTGGTTGGTGCAGGCCAGGCTGCCAGGCGGGTAGGATGGGAGGTGGGGGTGGTGCGGAGTGGTTGGTGCAGGCAGTGGGCAGACTGCACGGATGATGTGCCTACAGCCAATGGGGTGAGAATGTGCACGTCAGTGGACCAACCCCCTCCGCGACCATGCAAAGACAGCGCCAGGACAGAGACAGAGAGTGAGTGAGAAAAAGAGAGAGGGACAGAGAGAGAGAGAGTGATTTGGATACAATTTTTTTATTGAACCTTCATTTAACCAGCTGAACCTTTATTTAATTAGGTAAATCATTGAGAACGCATTCTCTTTTCCAATAACAACTTGACCATGATAGGACAATAACCAGTATCCATGCAGCAAAGCAGACAGGAGAAAGTAGGGTGGATAACCAGACAGAGAGAGAGGAGGGTGGATAACCAGACAGAGAGAGAGGAGGGTGGATAACCAGACAGAGAGAGAGAGGGGAGGGTGGATAACCAGACACAGAGAGTAGGGTGGATAACCAGACAGACAGAGAGAGAGGATGGTGGATAACCAGACAGAGAGAGGGGAGGGTGGATAACCAGACAGAGAGAGGGGAGGGTGGATAACACGACAGAGAGAGGGGAGGGTGGATAACCAGACAGAGAGAAAGGATGGTGGATAACCAGACAGAGAGAGAGAGGGGATGGTGGATAACCAGACAGAGAGAGGGGAGGGGGTGGATAACACGACAGAGAGGGGAGGGTGGATAACCAGACACAGAGAGGATGGATAACCAGACAGAGAGAGGGAGGTGGATAACCAGACACAGAGAGGGGAGGTGGATAACCAGACAGAGAGGGGAGGGTGGATAACCAGACACAGAGAGGGGAGGGTGGATAACCAGACACAGAGAGGGGAGGGTGGATAACCAGACAGAGAAAGAGAGGAGGGTGGATAACCAGACACAGAGAGAGGAGGGTGGATAACCAGACAGAGAGAGAGAGGGGAGGGTGGATAACCAGACACAGAGAGTAGGGTGGATAACCAGACAGACAGAGAGAGAGGATGGTGGATAACCAGACAGAGAGAGGGGAGGGTGGATAACCAGACAGAGAGAGGGGAGGGTGGATAACACGACAGAGAGAGGGGAGGGTGGATAACCAGACAGAGAGAAAGGATGGTGGATAACCAGACAGAGAGAGAGAGGGGATGGTGGATAACCAGACAGAGAGAGGGGAGGGTGGATAACACGACAGAGAGAGGGGAGGGTGGATAACCAGACAGAGAGAGGGGAGGGTGGATAACCAGACACAGAGAGGGGATGGTGGATAACCAGACAGAGAGAGGGGAGGGTGGATAACCAGACACAGAGAGGAGGGTGGATAACCAGACACAGAGAGGGGATGGTGGATAACCAGACACAGAGAGAGGAGGGTGGATAACCAGACACAGAGAGAGGAGGGTGGATAACCAGACAGAGAAAGGGGAGGGTGGATAACCAGACACAGAGAGAGGAGGGTGGATAACCAGACAGAGAGAGAGGAGGGTGGATAACCAGACACAGAGAAAGGATGGTGGATAACCAGACAGAGAGAGAGGAGGGTGGATAACCAGACAGAGAGAGAGGAGGGGGATAATCAGACAGAGAGAGAGGATGGTGGATAACCAGACAGAGAGAGAGGAGGTTGGATAACCAGACAGAGAGAGAGGAGGGTGGATAACCAGACAGAGAGAGAGGAGGGTGGATAACCAGACAGAGAGAGAGGATGGTGGATAACCAGACAGAGAGAGGGGATGGTGGATAACCAGACAGAGATAGAGGAGGGTGGATAACCAGACAGAGAGAGAGGATGGTGGATAACCAGACAGAGAGAGAGGAGGGTGGATAACCAGACAGAGAGAGAGGAGGGTGGATAACCAGACAGAGAGAGTAGGGGTGTGGATAACCAGACAGAGAGAGAGATGGTGGATAACCAGACAGAGAGAGTAGGGTGGATAACCAGACAGAGAGAGGGGATGGTGGATAACCAGACAGAGAGAGTAGGTGGATAACCAGACAGAGAGAGGGGATGGTGGATAACCAGACAGAGAGAGGGGATGGTGGATAACCAGACAGAGAGAGAGGAGGGTGGATAACCAGACAGAGAGAGAGGAGGGTGGATAACCAGTCACAGAGAAAGGATGGTGGATAACCAGACAGAGAGAGAGGAGGGTGATAACCAGACAGAGAGAGAGGAGGGTGGATAACCAGACACAGTGAGGGGAGGGTGGATAACCAGACACAGAGAGGGGAAGGTGGATAACCAGACAGAGAGAGGGGAGGGTGGATAACCAGACACAGAGAGTAGGGTGGATAACCAGACAGAGAGAGAGGGGAGGGTGGATAACCAGACACAGAGAGGGGGAAGGTGGATAACCAGACAGAGAGAGGGGAGGGTGGATAACCAGACATAGAGAGGGGGTTGCATAACCAGACACACAGAGAGGAGGGTGGATAACCAGACAGAGAGAGAGGATGGTGGATAACCAGACAGAGAGAGTAGGGTGGATAACCAGACAGAGAGAGGGGATGGTGGATAACCAGACAGAGAGAGAGAGGAGGGTGGATAACCAGACAGATAAAGTGGAGGGTGGATAACCAGACACAGAGATGGGAGGGTGGATAACCAGGAGAGAGAGGAGGGTGGATAACCAGACACAGAGAGGGGAGGGTGGATAACCAGACAGAGAGAAGAGGGTGGATTACCAGACACAGAGAGGGGATGGTGGAAAACCAGACAGAGAGAGGGGGGTGGATAACCAGACACAGAGAGAGGAGGGTGGATAACCAGACAGAGAGAGAGATGGTGGATAACCAGACACAGAGAGAGGAGGGTGGATAACCAGACAGAGAGAGAGGATGGTGAATAACCAGACAGAGTGAGGGGAGGGTGGATAACACGACAGAGAGAGAGGGGGGTTGCATAACCAGACAGAGAGAGAGAGAGAATAACCAGACGTAGAGAGGAGAGGGTGGATAACCAGACACAGAGAGAGGAGGGTGGATAACCAGACACAGAGAGGGAGGTGGATAACCAGACACAGAGAGAGGGGGGGTTGCATAACCAGACAGAGAGAGAGAGAGAATAACCAGACGTAGAGAGGAGAGGGTGGATAGCCAGATGTAGAGAGGAGGGTGGATAACCAGACACAGTGAGGGGAGGGTGGATAACACGACAGAGAGAGGGGGGGTTGCATAACCAGACAGAGAGATAGAGAGAATAACCAGACGTAGAGAGGAGAGGGTGGATAACCAGACACAGAGAGGGGAGGGTGGATAACCAGACACAGAGAGAGGGGGGTTGCATAACCAGACAGAGAGAGAGAATAATAACCAGACGTAGAGAGGAGTGGGTGGATAGCCAGATGTAGAGAGAGGAGGGTGGATAACCAGACACAGAGAGGGGAGGGTGGATAACCAGACAGAGAGAGAGGAGGGTGGATAACCAGACAGAGAGAGAGTGATAGAGGGGGGTTGCATAACCAGACAGAGAGAGAGAGAACCGTAGAGAGGAGGTGGGTGGATAGCCAGACGAGAGAGGAGAGGGTGGATAGCCAGACGAGAGAGAGAGGGTGGATAGCCAGACGAGAGAGGAGAGGGTGGATAGCTAGAGTAGAGAGAGGAAGGGAGAGAGAGAGAGAGAGAGAGAGAGAGAGAGTGAATAACCAGACGTAGAGAGGGAGAGAGGGTGGATAGCCAGACGTAGAGAGGAGAGAGGGTGGATAGCCAGACGTAGAGAGGAGAGGGTGGATAGCCAGACGGAGAGAGGGAGGGGAGAGAGAGAGAGAAGAGAGAGAGAAAGGAGAGAGAATAACCCAAGAGAGAGAGAGAGAGAGAGAGAGATAGAGAGAGAGAGAGAGAGAGAGAGAGAGAGAGAGAGAGAGAGAATAACCATACGTAGAGAGGAGAGAGGGTGGATAGCCAGACGTGAGAGGAGAGAGGGGTGGATAGCCAGACGTAGAGAGAGGGAGAGGGAGGAGAGAGGTGATAGTGAGATATACAAAGAGAGGAAAAAGTGAGCGAGATAGAGACAAACAGACAGACAAAGAGATATATAGAGAAAGAGGGAGTGAGAGAGGGACAGAGAGAGAGATGTATACATTAATAAGTGTGTGTGGTCTGTGAATGAGTCTGTTTGCAGCAAGGCTTATATGTGTGTGAACAAGTTTTGAATTGTTTGTGTGTCTGTGCAATCTGAAGGAAATATGTGTCTCTGGTATGGTCATACTGTACTGTGTACAGTAGAAGTCCAGTATGCAAATATGTAGACCATCCAAGCTCTGCAGTAGAAGTCTAGCAAATATGTAGACCACCCAAGCTCTGCAGTAGAAGTCTAGTATGCAAATATATAGACAAGCCAAACATTCCTTCTCCTGTAATGCCATGACCTCCCAGTAGGTGGACAGAAAAATTATTGCTATGAGGTCTATATCACATGCTTTGCTCTGGTGTCCTCTAACCTGAGCCTTGTGCTGTTCCAGGAGATATCTAACCTGATCCTAGTGCTGTTCCAGGAGATATCTAACTGGAGCCTAGTGCTGTTCCAGGAGTTATCTAACCTGGGTCTAGTGCTGTTCCAGGAGATATCTAACCTGAGCCTAGTGCTAGTTCAGGAGATATCTAACCTGAGCTTAGTGCTAGTCTACGATATATCTAACCTGAGCCTAGTGCTAGTTTATGAGATATCTAACCTGAGCCTAGTGCTCGTTTATGAGATATCTAACCTGAGCCTCGTGCTAGTCCAGGAGATATCTAACCTGAGCCTAGTGCTAATCTGGGAGATATCTAAACTGAGCCTAGTACTGGTCTAGGAGATATCTACAGTGAGCCTCGTACTGGTCGAGGAGATATCTAACCTGAGTCTAGTACTGGTCTAGGAGATATCTAACCTGAGTCTAGTACTGGTCTAGGAGATATCTACCTGAGCCTAGTACTGGTCTAGGAGATATCTACCCTGAGCCTCGTACTGGTCTAGGAGATATCTAACCTGTACTGGTCTAGTACTGGTCTAGGAGATATCTAGCATGGCCTGAGAGTCTAAAGAACACAAGTGGGAGAGCACCAACACATCAGTGTGACTCCTACTGCTAGTCCTAGTCCTAGTCCTAGTCCTACTGCTAGTCCTAGTCCCTAGTCCTAGTCCTACTGCTAGTCCTAGTCCTAGTCCTAGTCCTACTGCTAGTCCCAGTCCTAGTCCCAGTTCTAGTCCTAGTCCTAGTCCCAGTCCTAGTTCTACTGTCCCAGTCCTAGTCCTAGTCCTAGTCCCAGTCCTAGTCCTCCCAGTCTACTGCTAGTCTAGTCCTAGTCCTAGTCCTAGTCCTGTCCCACTGCTAGTCCTAGTCCTAGTCCTAGTCCTAGTCCTACTGCTAGTCCTAGTCCTAGTCCTAGTCCTACTCCTAGTCCTAGTCCTAGTCCTAGTCCTAGTCCTAGTCCTACTGCTAGTCCTAGTCCTAGTCCTAGTCCTAGTTCTAGTCCTAGTCCTACTGCTAGTCCTAGTCCTAGTCCCTAGTCCTAGTCCTAGTCCTAGTGCTAGTCCTAGTCCTAGTCCTAGTCCTAGTCCTAGTATGACTACAACTGTGAAACAATCCAGCTTTAACCCTCTCACTGTACATCACTGTTATACTTTACCTCACATTTAACCTGTGAATGAATCTATGACCCCCCTTCCAAACCCAAGACCTAAATCTTCCTAAACTACTTGATGAATGTGTGTGTGCCTTCACTTGAATGTCCACTATAGTCAGTGACGGTAGAGTGCATCTCCAACATGTTCTGGAACGTTCTCCAATGCTGCTGGAGTCCTTGGTTTTATGTGTTCACCCTGTAGACGAATCAGGTGTATTAAATACGCTTGTCACTCTCCACTGGCGGTAGACGGGGGCATGTATTTTGACAAACTCAGCTCCACAATACCTAAGTGTCCCTGGCTGACGCCAAGAGATAAATACCCCTAAATTAGGAAATGGCTTGAATTTAGGCAAAGTAGGCTTTTAAAACATACATTTCTCCCTGTCACTATAGTCTAGCTAAGGTCAACAAACAGACATTGAGTGACAAGTCAAATTGGTTAATCTAATTTTGTATCAAAAGCCAAAGGTCAATGTCTGACTACTGTATATTATTCATCTAGTGATACAAAAACAGCTATGATGCTTGTTTATGGACAAGAAAGACAGAAAGAAAGAAAGACAAAGATAAAACAGACAGACAGACAGACAGACAGACAGACAGACAGACAGACAGACAGACAGACAGACAGACAGACAGAAGACAGGACAGACGAACCAGACGGACAGGCACCCAGAACAAGACAATGTTCAGACGGTGAATTAAACAGGTGTGTGAGAGAAGTGCGGAGAGGCTGGGCTATAACACTGGGACTAAACTGTTCCAAAGGAAAGAAAGGGAAAACAAAATGTCTCCACAAGCTCTGACAAGTGTTCAGCACTGTCAAGGCACTTGTTACGTCCCTCAAATCACTCATGTGTATAGATTGTATAAATAAAAGTATCTGCTAAATGACTAAAATGTCAAATGTAAACGCATGGTCGGCTTGTAAGGTTGTACAGTGTGTGTGTGTGTGTGTGTGTGTGTGTGTGTGTGTGTGTGTGTGTGTGTGTGTGTGTGTGTGTGTGTGTGTGTGTGTGTGTGTGTGTGTGTGTGTGTGTGTGTGTGTGTGTGTGTGTGTGTGTGTGTGCATGAGCGCGAGTGAGTACCTGCGAAAATGAATAACATTCTGGCATTTAAAGCATACTTATTTTTCAAAATTTCATGTACACAATGGTTACTATTTAGAATGCATGTACTGGTAATCAGACATGACGTGTCTGTGCATGTGTGTGAGTGCATGCACACGCATTCACCTGAATGTCTCTGCATTTGACTCGACTACTCATTCTGCATATCTCATACTTATGTCTCATATACTGCATGTCTCATATACTGCATGTCTCATATACTGCATGTCTCATATGCATGTCATATACTGTCTCATATACTGCATGTCTCATATACTGCATGTCTCATATACTGCATGTCTCATATACTGCATGTTTCATATACTGCATGTCTCATATACTGCATGTTTCATATACTGCATGTTTCATATACTGCATGTCTCATATACTGCATGTTTCATATACTGCATGTTTCATATACTGCATGTCTCATATACTGCATGTTTCATATACTGCATGTTTCATATACCGCATGTTCATATACTGCATGCTTCATATACTGCATGTTTCATATACTGCATGTCTCATATACTGCATGCTTCATATACTGCATGTCTCATATACTGCATGTTTCATATACTGCATGTCTCATATACTGCATGTTCATATACTGCATGTCTCATATACTGCATGTTTCATATACTGCATGTCTCATGTACTGCATGTTTCATATACTGCATGTCTCATATACTGCATGTTTCATATACTGCATGTTTCATATACTGCATGTCTCAAATA